>NC_139703.1:28192213-28334713 GCF_964188405.1 Protomyctophum parallelum | reverse complement strand
CATACGGCATGCTATAGCACGCCGCTTTTCATCATTTATGAGGATAAAAAAAAAAACATGGGTTATAGCCCATCGTTTTTTGAATTTTTGGAGAAAACAAAATTACCTAATTTTTTTTGACCATGGGCTATGGCCTATACCGTATGGGATACTATAATAGCACATCGTTTTTCATCATTTTTGAGGATTTGAAAAAAATAAAAAATAAAAATAAAACATGGGTTTTTTGAATTTTTTTTTTTTTTTTTAACCTCATTTTTCATAATTTCTGACCATGGGCTATGGCCCATACCGTACGGCATACTATAGCACGCTGTTTCTCAGTTTTTTATCATTTTTGAGGATTTGAAAAAAATGAAAAAAAAACAAAAACATTATAGCCCATCGTTTTTTTTAATTTTTGGAAAAAAAAATTAACCTCGTTTTTCATCATTTTTTACCATGGGCTATAGCCCATACCGTACGGCATACTATAGCGCGCCGTTATTCATCATTTTTGAGGATTTGAAAAAAATTGAAAAAAAAACAAAAACATGGGTTATAGCCCAACGTTTTTTGAAATTTTGAAAAAAATAATTAACCTCGTTTTTCATCATTTTTGACCATGGGCTATGGCCCATATAGTACGGCATACTATAGCACGCCGTTTTTCATCATTTTTGAGGATTTGAAAAAAATGAAAAAAAACGATGGGTTATAGCCCATCGTTTTTTGATTTTTGTTTTACCCTCGTTTTTCATCATTTTGGACCATGGGCTATAGCCCATATCGTTCGGCATACTATAGCACGCCGTTTTTCATCATTTTTGAGGATTTGAAAAAAAATTAAAAAAAAAAAAACATGGGTTATAGCCCATCGTTTTTTCGTCTAATAGCCGGCTATTAGACGTGTGTCTAAAAATGGGATAAAAAACGTCAAAAAATAGACGTCAAAAAACGTCTAAAAATAGACGTCTAAAACACGTCTATTTTTAGACGTTTTTTTCCCCATTTTTAGACGCTCATCTAATAGCCCATACCGTACGGCATACTATAGCACGCCGTTTTTCATAATTTTTGAGGATTTGAAAAAAATAAAAAAAATAAAAAACATGGGTTATAGTCCATCGTTTTTTGATTTTTTTTTAACCTAGTTTTTCATCATTTTTTACCGTGGGCTATAGCCCATACCGTATGGCATTTTTCAAATCCTCAAAAATTATGAAAAACGGCGTGCTATAGTATGCCGTACGGTATGGGCTATTAGATGAGCGTCTAAAAATGGGAAAAAAAACAAAACATGGCCCATCGTTTTTTTCTTTTTCTTTTTTTTTTTTAACGTAGTTTTTAATCTTTTTTGACCATGGGCTATGGCCCATACCGTACGGCATACTATAGCACGCCGTTTTTCATCATTTTTGAGGATTTGAAAAAAATGGAAAAAAAAAAAAAACATGGGTTATAGCCCATCGTTTTTTTAATTTTAGAAAAAAAAAACCTAACCTCGTTTTTCATCATTTTTGACCATGGGCTATGGCCCATATAGTACGGCATACTATATCACGCCGTTTGTCCAAGTTTTTGAGGATTTGAAAAAAATGAAAAAATAAATAAAACATGGGTTATAGCCCATCGTTTTTTGAATTTTTGAAAAAAAAATTAACCTCGTTTTTCATCATTTTTGACCATGGGCTATGGCCCATATAGTACGGCATACTATAGCACGCCGTTTTTCATAATTTTTGAGGATTTGAAAAAAATAAAAAAAATAAAAAACATGGGTTATAGTCCATCGTTTTTTGATTTTTTTTTAACCTAGTTTTTCATCATTTTTTACCGTGGGCTATAGCCCATACCGTATGGCATTTTTCAAATCCTCAAAAATTATGAAAAACGGCGTGCTATAGTATGCCGTACGGTATGGGCTATTAGATGAGCGTCTAAAAATGGGAAAAAAAACAAAACATGGCCCATCGTTTTTTTCTTTTTCTTTTTTTTTTTTAACGTAGTTTTTAATCTTTTTTGACCATGGGCTATGGCCCATACCGTACGGCATACTATAGCACGCCGTTTTTCATCATTTTTGAGGATTTGAAAAAAATGGAAAAAAAAAAAAAACATGGGTTATAGCCCATCGTTTTTTTAATTTTAGAAAAAAAAAACCTAACCTCGTTTTTCATCATTTTTGACCATGGGCTATGGCCCATATAGTACGGCATACTATATCACGCCGTTTGTCCAAGTTTTTGAGGATTTGAAAAAAATGAAAAAATAAATAAAACATGGGTTATAGCCCATCGTTTTTTGAATTTTTGAAAAAAAAATTAACCTCGTTTTTCATCATTTTTGACCATGGGCTATGGCCCATATAGTACGGCATACTATAGCACACCGTTTTTCATCATTTTTGAGGATTTGAAAAAAATGAAAAAAAACGATGGGTTATAGCCCATTGTTTTTTGATTTTTGTTTTACCCTCGTTTTTCATCATTTTGGACCATGGGCTATAGCCCATATCGTACGGCATACTATAGCAAGCCGTTTTTCATCATTTTTGAGGATTTGAAAAAAAAAAAAAAAAAAAAAAACATGGGTTATAGCCCATCGTTTTTTGAATTTTTGAAAAAAAAAAACTTAACCTCGTTTTTCATCATTTTTGACCATGGGCTATGGCCCATATCGTACGGCATACTATAGCACGTCGTTTTTCATCATTTTTGAGGATTAAAAAAATAAATAAAAAAACGATGGGTTATAACCCATCGCTTTTTGAATTTTAGATTATTTTTAAAAACATGGGTTATAGCCCATCGTTTTTTTAATTTTAGAAAAAAAAAAACTTATCCTCGTTTTCATCATTTTGGACAATGGGCTATAGCCCATATCGTACGGCATACTATAGCACGCCGTTTTTCATCATTTTTGAGGATTTGAAAAAAATGAAAAAATGAAGAAATAAAACGATGGGTTACTTATAGCCCATCGTTTTTTGTACCAGCCATCCAAATACACTTCCCAGTGCAACTATAGTCCTTCATTCAGTCTCTCCATTTTTCCTGTGACCATTTTCCAATATTGGTCTCCGCCAATAGGACTCCTAATTGGTAAATAAATGGTAAATGGTGCATTTATATAGCGCCTTTATCCAAGGCACTTTACAGAGATTGTGCATTACATTCACCCATTCACACACACATTCATACACCGATGGCAGCGGAAACCATGCAAGGCACCAACTAGCACATCGGGAGCAATTAGGGGTTCAGTGTCTTGCTCAAGGACACTTCGACAGCAACTCTGGGGGAGCCCGGGTTCGAACTGGCAACCTTACTGTTACCATCCAGGCACTCTACCCCTGAGCCACCGCCGCCACAATTCCACTGCATCCATCCCTATGCACGGCTTGGGATACACTGCCATGTCTTCCTTCTCAGAATGCATTTCTTTCATGTGGATTCCAAGGGATTCGATTTCCCAAAAGTTGTAACTGATCTGACAGTGCCTGTTCCTCTCCGTGAGTTTATAACAATCAGAACCATAAAATTGTATTGTTTGAGTTATACTAAAGATTGCCAGCAGAGGGATACAATGGATTCACTGCCTTGCAGTCTGTGTAAGCAGAATTACCTGAGAAATTTAAGGGATTACGTTTTCTTAGCCAATCTCAACATTGACGTCTTGACCCTATAATAATTTGAGAAACTTCATTTTGAATTTCACCAGTGGAGACACTGCAAGTAAAAAAATGCGGGTAGGCCTATGTCTTTAAGCTCATCAGTCACTTTCCTCTATTTCAACGTGGGTGAAATGTAATGTGTAATAAAGTCTAATAATTCATGACACATTCATTCCATTTTATTCTCTTATAAAGCCGAAGCTCCATAATATATAGGTCAAGAACATGTTTAAGAGTTCACTGTGTGATTTCAGCCACAAAACGCTAGAGGGCGGTGTTGGATTTTGATGCAGCTGATGTTTCAGTGATCTACCCTGGCCTGCAGTAACATTTGTAGGAACCCTGTAGGCTATAGTGTCTGAGCTCCTATGCTATGCAGCTACAAACTAACTGATTTAAGAGCTCCCCCAGCTTCAGGTCCTACGGAGTAAAGGTCCTCTTACGGCACCTCACTTACGGCTCCCCTGCCTGGGAGCCTTTCTTTGTGGTGGTAAACACAAACTACTGTAGTAGTATAGTAGTAAACCAAATTATTTAGCCCCTCTGCAGGGCCACACTCATAGTTTACAGTTACAAAATGTTTTCCTCTCATTCCCGTGCATCACTGAGTTCCATAAACATGCCCTCATAGGCCCGCTGTTGACCTGAACACTGATTTTTCGGCCTTGTTTTGTTTACACATAGGCTAACTACCTGAGGTCACAATGTAAAAGTCATGGATGATTTCAAATTGGGCATGTACATTCTCCACAGTAAATTTCTGACCGAGTGTCCCCTGGCTGGGATGTGTCAACGTTATTGTCTTAGGCACAAATTGACCGTTACTGCAAAGCTATAAAAATCCCATACAAAGACATATAATCAGTTGGCAGTGCACTGATATTGCACAGTAAATGTTTCAGCTTGTTTCTGGTTCATGCTTTGTTTTCCTTGCAGCTCTCATGTCTGCTGTCAATTTCCAAACCCTCACCAGAACACAAAATACTAGCATACTAAATTCCTTTCATCTGTTTGATTACATAGTTGCTTTGTTTTTTTCAAACAAACACACCAAGCAGAAAACATGAGCCGGTTTAATTTCTTTCAAACTTAGCAAAAAACACATCAACCACTGTCTGTCATATTGGTAGGCTATTCTGTCTTCTGAAAACCCATCGCCAAAAAAAACAGCGCGCTCTTTTCCTTTGAAAAGAGAGACTATAGTCTTGTAGTGATGCACTAATTACCATTGGCAAAATGAGCTCCGTACTAAACCTCATATATACAGTAGTGCTTTCAAATTTGAGAAATGTATAATGGGGCTCAATGGCAGCTCTATGGCACGAGCCGCACAACCAAAAGTCACTTTCACCTAGAAACTCCATTCACACTATTTATAATTCAGCTTACTGTGGGCACACATGCTGGAACTTTTTACTTTGAAATGTTTTGTAGTTTCTGAGTTAATTAACGTAAACGCCCAATGCATTCTCAATGGCAATAGCACAAACTTTGGCATGCTATTAGTCCTACATACTTACACCTAGAAACCCCATTCCAACCTATTTAGGTTCATCTTACGGTGGACATGTTTGCCTGAAAAGGAATCTTTGAAATGTTTCATAGTTTTAGAAATATACAGTATGTGTACTTCAGTGTTTAATAAATAACAATATCAGCAATGACAACAGATTAACAAAAGTTCTGTTCATGTCAGACCTGGGTCAATTAGTATTTCACAAAAAATATGGTTTGTCTAATTCTATGTCACAAAGGTGGTGCTTGCTACACAATAGTCTTTCTGTGTAACCTTTTCAATTAAACAAAAGTTATATAATCTTTCTCTATATATAGTATATTCTTCACAATATTCACAACATTCCACAATATGTTTTTTGACAACTTCTCTCTCAACATCATTTCAGTCTTGATTGTCTGCCCAGAGACAATCATGCCAAAATGAAAATGTCTTGAATGCACTGAAAATGTATTTATTTATGCATTTGTAATGTATATGTAAGTTAAAATATGTAAGTACCATTTCTGGCATTCCTAAATACCTATCTCACTGCTATGACCCTAAAGAAAGCATTTGTTTTGGAGCAGTAAGTGATTCTGGGATTCGCAGTAACAGCAGACAACGCAGCAACCAGAGGTGTCGCCAGAAAGACTACTAAAGTTACGCAGTGGAACTTTACACTAGAAGGCATTTGAAAACAAATCTAGCAGATTAAGATGAAGCTGATACTGTACTGATCTAGGCACTGTTCCTACACGTGAATTGAAACGAGCACTAAGCATTATTTGATAATACCTTTTCAACCCAGGTCTTGTTTACACACACATGCATTCCTGATATCTTGACATATAGAAATAATTTACTTTGTGCAGAGGATGAATAATAGGCATTCGTGGTAAAAGTTGTGTGGGGGTGCATTTGTGAATATGCACCTGTATAGGTCTGAGTTTGTGTATGTGAATCTGAGTGTGTGCATCTGTGGGTGTATGTTTGTATAGGTGTACATGTACTTGTGTGAGTCGTGTGTGTGTGTGTGTGTGTGTGTGTGTGTGTGTGTGTGTGTGTGTGTGTGTGTGTGTGTGTGTGTGTGTGTGTGTGTGTGTGTGTGTGTGTGTGTGTGTGTGATCATGATGCATGATAACAGAGAGTCTTTGGCGTGCACACAATCAGTCATTGCCGCCATGACTTGCGGCTGAGCACGCACACACAGGCCACATTGATGCGTATGAGCCTCCACGCCACGAGGTTCTTAAACGTGGTCAGTGCCCGTACGAACGTGTGCGAGTCGGTGCAGTAGGAGTTCCAGTGCCTCCCGTCGATGCCCAGACAGGCCGAGCCGCCCGTCCTGCTGCTGCCGCCGCCGCCGCTGTGACACGTCGTCTCAAAGAAGTACTGTTTCTTGTTGACATTGTTGATGTTCACGTCCGGCAGCACCGTCACTTCATTCCCTGAGATGTCCGTGGCCTTGGTCTTGTTGCCGACCCAGACGCTGATGCTGTCGCACACCGAGTACACCCCTCTGTGTTGCGGCTGTCCCGCCCGCCGTCGGGCCCTGCTGCCGCCGCCGGACACCCGGCTCCCCCCTGCAGTGGGCTCCGTGTCAGGGGGCTGGGCGCTGAAGAGCACCCGGGGTGAGCGGTAGCGACGCTTGGTGAAGAGTTTGGGGTCCACTGTGGTCACGGAGGCGGGGGTCCGAACAGGGTCCTGCTGCTGCCGTCCTGTGGTAGAGGGGCAGGAGTCTCCTCCAATAGTGGCCACAGCTTGGGCACTGACGAAGAGGAGTAGGACCAGCATAGACGACCTCATGGGCACTCAACCTGGTACAGGCAACAGAAAAAACACACAGTGGGCAAATTACACGTGAAATATCAGCTCATTATATAGTGATATTAATTTAGTACTGTACATTAATGCTAGTGACAGAAGTGGAGGTATGAAACAGGTAGATGACAACTTTTATTTGCAATGCGTTTTGCATTCTTCTATCTTAGCCTATAAATGTATAGGCCGATAGTCAGGAATGCTGCTCACCCGATTTTGCTATACCCATTGTACAACCAGACAGACTATTGTTATTGTCCGACTTTATTACTAGAGCCATATGTCAAATCGACCTTCATCTGGTAGGCCTAAAATTACAGTATGATCACTGGGAATTATTTTGGGTATAGTTCTTATTCCAGTTGTGGTTTCCTGCCTGATGACTACAAACCAGTGACTACAACACAACATGACGTAAGTTACCGTCCGCTCCCGACCGGATGATCGGATCACACAGCGATTTAGTAACACAGGCTTTGCTCCGAGGTTGAAAGCCTGGTGACGCGAGTTTACATGGTATTGGCCTATTGGGTACACACGCCACGCATGAGTCACGCGCACACACACGTACACAGAGATTAGATAATATACCAACCTTATCATATACTATACTAAACGCATTGCTAAAGGATGAAGCCGTGTAACAATGTACAGTAATTGTTTGTTTAGGGCTGTTTGCTAGCTGCGCTGCATGGTTGGTGTTACTTAAAATGTTTGCTGCCAACAGCAGCTCTGTGAGACAAATACAATAAAGAGTTATACTTTGCTTGATCCTTTTCATCCATGCAGCACTTCAGTTTCATCCCTGGGATTACGATGAGTGATGCTGTTGTGACAGTGGACTCAAATGATAGCATTGTCTTTTCTTCACATTATGAAGACTCGGCAGCACATTAGCACCAGCTGTTAGCTGTTTTACTGGCTTATAAGGAAACAACATCTCAAAATGGTCTCAAAACAGAACAACAGAAGAACACATGTTGACACTTGTTGTGGCACTGCAACTATGTTACATGTTTACGATCTTATGTAAGGTTTATTATATGGTATGTTCAACATGTGTTACCATTGTAAAAATACAGAACCAGCAGCTGCACCCACCCACCACTTAAGGCACCAAATAATGTTGTTACAGTAATTTACAGGTTGCTATAAAGCGGATGCTCTTAATTCTGTATGGTTAGGGTTAACTTCCTGTCAAACTTTAATATTGTCCTGTATTTCTATGTTCTGTAAAGAATACACCCTCTCTATGAATGGCACTGCACAGCAACATATGAGTAAAATGCACCTTTGTAACCTGTAAAGCTTGGTTATTAACAGTTGTTTGTTAAAATAACTGTTCAATATTTCCATATATTCTCGTGTTTGTTCAGAAACACTGACTGGTCAGTATCATATCAGTGCAAACGTAAATAACAGTATACGCACATCAATCTGGGTGCTGGGCCAAAAAGGCTAACATTGAGAAAAATAGACCCTGCACTCCAGTCCAGCTACACTTCTTCAGGTCAATTTTTGATTGAAACTGACCTGAAGAAGATCCCTAGACTAGAGGGTCGAAACGTTGTCAAGTTTGCTATTAAAGTGGTACTTTTCCATGTACTGTCTGTAGCTGGAGCGTAACCTCTATTATTCTCAACAGTATCATGTTCGTACCGGTATGTCTTAGTATCTTAGTGGTTGCCACCATTGGTGTGTGAATGTGGGAAGTGAGGACGTTGGCGTTGACTGTTCAACTCCCAATGTATGAATGAATAGAGTAGACCACTGTAAAGCTCTTTGAGTATAGAAAAGCACAATAAAAATGCAATCCATTATTATTATTATTAATGGTTAGTATCATGTTAGTATGATGTCAGTATCATGGTCAACACCATGAGCACCCCTCACACACACCCCTTTAAAAGTATTGGTTCTAGTGCCCCCCCCACACCCCCATTGAGAAACACTAATATAGAGCTTCAACTTTTTTTAACAACAATATATTGTTTTTTACCAAATAATATAACTTACACCAACTTGAAAGTTCATTGAATCTTATATACCTCATAACAATTAAAGCTGGTCATGTCAGTTATACGAAATTACATCAATATCAGGACTACACTCTGGTGTGAATTCATTGATTGGCCTCATACCTATATACAGTGTTTCCACAGTGTGGCCCCTTTCTGGCAGGGTCCTAGGGTATGTGCTTAGAACACATTGTGTTCCAGACTCGTGGTATTTGGCCTGGTGGTGCCGGCCCCCATTCAACACAGCTCTGCTCTGCTCTCCCTCCGCTGCCTTGGCGTTCCCCTGTCCTGTTGAGAGACAGGTTGAGAGAGTGTGTCTGAGACGTCTCATAAAACCCACTGTAAACACACGTTTAGCAAGACTGATCAGTGCTGGGGAAATTAAGGACTCAAATGTTTCACTTAAGTAAAAAGTATCAATATTGCAATGTAGACATACCCTGTTACAAGTAAAAGCCCGGAATTTTAAATGTACTTGACTGAGTAAAAGGACATCAAAATGTATATAGGGCTGAAGTGATTAACAGTGTTGTCAAGAAACTTAAGTATTAAACTAGTTACTTTCAGAAATATTATAACTTTTTTCCTAATTACTAATTAGGATGGAATATGAAATATTGGACAGATCTGTCTTGAACACATGACTATAGAGATAGTGTACGTGTAAAGATTTGCGGGATTTTTAGACAGAATCTGGAGGAGTAATATTAAAAAAATGTGCCTCCTGGTGGCGCTATAACAGGCCGTTCTGGAAAATTTGTGCAGAGGTTCATCGTTGGCATCCAGGGAGTGTGCGTGCAAAATTTGGCACAGACCGGGTTAACGGTGCCGGAGACACGCACGCACGCACACGCACACACACACACACACACACACACACGGACGTGCAAAACATACTTTCTCCCCATGCCTTAGGCCTGGTGCAGACAATAAACAATGAGGATTTTACAATGTAGGCTGCAGAAAATGGGGGAGGGGGTGACGGGGGACATGGGGACTGCTTGAAAATGCAAAGTAAGACTTTTTGGCACAAAAGATGCAATTACTGGGGTTGAGGGAAAAAAAGTAAAATAAGTAAAGTAATAAGTAACTAACTAGCTCAAAATTGTACTTAAGTAAATGTACTGAGATTGATAGAGTTGGAGGGACAGTTTGTGTTTTTGGGTCCAGCGCACGTGATGCATGCCTGACATACAGAGATGACATGGACCGGAGGTTTAAGGAGTGGAAACATTCTCTGGATCTTGCTGTGATATCTCCGCAGTAAAATGCACCCGCAGATATAAATATGACAGCCTTATGAAATCTTACACACTCTTCTACCTACCCTGCAGGCACCTTGTAAGGCAGATACTGTGTATGCAATACCATTCATAAAGCTGAAAGATTGATTTTTGCAAGAACGTTAAGAGATGTGGGACTAGAAGCACACACACCCATTTCCTTTACCGAATAGTTCAGGGTACAAACAATAGTTGGAGGAGGTAGAGGAGTGTGAGGTGGTCTCTGGCTGCCATGGGTCTTGAACCTGTACGTGACCTTCACAATTACAGGAAAGGCTCTTCGCCATTTAGGCCACCCTGACACTGTTACGATTTGTGCTTTGTCTAAGCTCTCCTATGTATAGCAGTGTTAGTGAGACAGTGTGTGTGTGTGTGTGTGTGTGTGTGTGTGTGTGTGTGTGTGTGTGTGTTAGTTAATTATTTAATTTATACATACAAAAATGAATAGAAATACAATACAGCACAAAATAAAAGCACAGGTGATCAAATTAATCAAGTCCAACTGGCATGCAAAAATGGCTTGTTAAATGTACTGTATCTGTCTGCATGTTTTATTGAGGGGCCATTTGTTAATCTGTCATCACGACAGAGCTAAGACTTCCTACAGTTTATGAAGCCTCTGCATGGTTTCTCAATCACAACTAAACCAGAGAGGCAACAGCGAGACGGACAGCTGTTTGGCCTTGAGGGGCTTACTAATAACCCAATGATTGTTGGTTCAGTCCCTGGCATCGACAGCATGTTCCCGGTAGGAATTAGCCACTGTAAGTTGTTAAATGTTCTGTGTCCATGAACGCAGCCCAAACCTGTGCAAGGGATGTTAGATTTCAGTTGATCCATACAGTTAATAACCTCCATAATTATTATGTTATTTTGAATAACAAACACTGGGTTTGATTGATCGATTGAATAGTTTATTAGACAGAATGTATAAACAGCAACATAGTACAGTCAAACACTAGCTCAGTCCAAAAGGGATAGCACCACCAAAGTCTTGTTTCAATTTAGGCCCTATAATCAACTTAACATTTGTTGTTTTTAAATGTGCATGCCTTACAAATACATGTGACTTGACTTGTGTATATAGTACAGGCTCTCTGTGTAGCAAGAATCAAAAAATACAAAATAGTTTACAATACAAATAGTTTGCCAAGGTAAAAGGCAACAGTAAGTTAATCTTATAACATTTCTTGCCAAAAGAAAGTGGGAAAGCCATGCCCACCAAAACCCAATGACATCAATTGAACACCAGCCAATAATGCATTTTCATGACTATAATTTATAGGTTGGCAAAGTAACACTGTAGACTTTCAACGTGTGATACTCTGAGCCTGCCAGGGCTTTCTACCAGGTTTGTGGCGAAAGCAGACAAAACATTTCTTCTCCTGTCACTGATTAACTGAATCAGCAATGCCAGTCATTTATTTGGTCTGTTGGTCCTGAATAGGAAGGCCACCCACAACCACTGACCTACAACTCATTAGCTCTAATGGAGTCAGTTTAATGAAGCTCGTCTGGGTTGACTGACAAGCGACACAGAGATGTGCACACGATCCACAGTCTGCAGACCAGGAACAATCTGCACCCTATAGAAAATAGCCCCTCTGGTTTCATTCATATGGTAAAAGTCACACAGACCTTGTGGTAACCTGAGACAGTCGGGGCCAGCTTTCATTCAAAGAGGAAGGGAGCTGTGGGTGACTTTATCTGAGGGTCACCGATGGGCTTTGAATGACACGTTGCATTTCTGTGGGCAGTCATGCAAAACTGCTCACCGGGATGAAGCGTAGCTGTGCGCTGGAGGCCTTTCAGCCTTCACACTCACACAGCAGGTCAAATGAATGGCAGCCCGGTAGAAGGTAAGGGATGTACAGTTAGTATAAACATTGGTGGTTGGTATAGTATTGCCGTTGCATTTTAGCAAATTTGGTGCACCTCTTTTCAACTCAGCAGCAATTTGTGGCCTGCATGGCCGAGCTCCTTCCATCTTTTATTTGCGAGCATTGCAATATTTGCCACCCAGTCCAATCGAGTACACAAACAGAATCTGTGTGACATGTCACATGTGAACAACCATGCATTATGTAGCACCTTTACGGCATGCAATAGATGAGCTGAGAATGAAAAACACACAACTCATCCTCTGCATGGTTTCATGAGTTAACGGTACGTACTGCCATAGAAGTTTATGCAGTATTACTCCATTCTGAGGCTTCAACGTTGGTTGGTCAGCCACAAAGAATACGTAGGCTACCACTGCAAAATGTGGAGTTTCAGGCTAAACTAAAGAAATATGAAACAAAGCAAAGGGGGGAAACAAGCTGGTGGATTACACACTCATCCCTCAAACAGACCACATATTATTAAAATGGCGTCAGGGCACCCAACATTTTGTATTTTGGTCAACTTGTCATGCCATGTTGACATATTCACATACTTCTCTGTTCCCGCTGTCAATACACCATAAAAGAGTTAGATTGAATAACTGCTGACAGCCATAACAGAAAGTCTGGAAGTGGGTTGGCTTCACCATACATGCACGCAGGTGGTCTGTGTTTGTATCTATCTTATGTATACTACAGAACGTACTTTTTGTTGAAAATATTTCTTTTTTTCTTTGTTTTTTCAAATAGATCACATTCTCAATTCCATTTACACAGCTATAACTATACTTGTCCATGGTCCAATGCAAGAAGGTGACTGCTGGTTCATTTCTAATTTCTCTTCTATTGATACTCCCACTGGGGGAACTGTGTTCTCTCTCAGAATACAGATCCTTGTGTCAGGCCCGGTTCAGTGTATTTGTGTTGGAGTGTGCTCTTTGTTTGACAAAGAGCATACACACACACACACACATGCGCACGCTCGTGCACACATGCGCGCGCTCGCACAAATACATGATCGTTGTTCAAATAGATTCTTAGTTCTTACACATATGAATTTCCTTTTTACACACGCACGCACGTACGCACGCATACAGCAGCAGCTGACACATCGGTCCAGAGTAATGAATTGGTGTGAGAGATAGCCTGTCACAGGCACTTTATTATCACACCTCATTCCTAACAGTTAGTGTGCCATTTAGCCATTTAAACCAGTACAGTACTTGTTAAGTGGCAGAGTCTGGGAGAAACGTCACAGTGTAATGAATGTGACAACCACAAGCCTTGGGTTCAGGGGGAGGTCAGTGAACAGTGGTTTATGTAGCATTTTACCGTAACCATAACTGTTTTATATGTAATTGTTTTCTTTAGAACCAATTACCTATAAGAATGCTAAACCTTTCCACCATCTGCCAAACCATCAACGCTCATTATAGCCTTGTTGTCATTTAACAATTTATGCCCTATATACTTAGGTGACCGGCGTTAACCAGGGTCTAGGGGCTATATCTTGCGCCACCCCTTAACCCTTATCCCTAAACTAATTTGCCTATGTGTCCTATGTGTTGTTCACCCCAGAATAGGGAAGTTAGGATTCATCTGCTTATGAGGCCATGAGAAAGTACAGTAGCATACCACCATGATACCATCTTATATTACAATTGAGACAGGCAGAAGCGCACAAAATGTGCACCAGATCAGGTCGCCAAGTCATAGACTGTGACGTATGCGGAGGATGCAGAAGTGCTGTTTACTCACTTCAACCACTTCAACCACTTCACTCACTTCAACCCAGCTTTGGCTTCTGAAATCCGCCATTATTAACTCTGTCCGTCTAATACATATTTCCCTTCAGAAGCGTTAATATTGTAACGACGATGCATAACATCAGAAATTAGCCCGGAACGTCCGCGTTCTGTTCAATCAGGGCATATGCAGCCTACATTCTGAGAAATAAGGGTTTTACAACGGCGCACAAACAGGACAGGAGGACAGCTGTGTTTCCGATTGGCTACGGCCGATCACGTGACACGCGCATCGTCTCAGTGCAAGGCATGTTGGGTTGCAGGTGCATGATGGGAAGCCTTTTATATATTTTTATTTTATTAAATTATTAAAAGATTTTACGCTTGGCGCACCGTAGGCAGGTGAACCTCTAGTTGTGCAACATGTGATTAAATATTCTAACTTTCTGAGCAGTTAATGAGGCACTGGAGATCAAAGCTGATCAATTTGACGTGAGGTTTAACTTGTTACTACTTTGTTACCACAAACTCAGTATGAAAACAATTAAATGTTGCAAAATATGGGCGGCGGGGGGGGGTTCTAATTACATAATTTTACACAAATTACCTAATTGAAGACATTGAGAAATTTACACAATGCATTTCAAGTAAATATGATAATTTCTCGACCGATATTCAAGGACATTGTAACTTTAGGGTTTGTAAGGGTTCCACTTGCCCCAGCTTGTACAGGAGTTATAGAGACATTTTAATGCCCTCATTTTGTCTATTGGCATCTGGTCAAAGGCTGCATTTTGGTAAATAATAGCAGGCAATTGAAGCACACAGTCCCCTCACAGCTGTCATGTTGCATCTAGTTATAGGAAGGAAGTTTATCTTATTGGACTATGTTGGGAATCAAAAACAGTGCATGACCTCTGGTTAAGAGACTGGGGCTCTGCCCAGAAAAAAAAGAAGGGAAAAAAAGAAGATTTGAGGCAGATGTGTGAGTCTGTCTAGCAATGAGAGCTATAAACCAGACCGGGTCCAGGCAAAAGCCAATTCAAGCCAGAGAGTACATCAGAGAGGACAAATCTATCAGTGGTAGACCTTTTCTGTAATTGCTGTTGGTCCAGGAAACAGACTGGAGTCTTTACCTTTGAGGTGGGTTATCCCCCTACACTACAGAATGTTGCTGGTGCCAGAGATTTAACTTATTGAAATACAGTATCACTGTCCATTGTTGCAACATCATGAACACCATGCAAGCTTATTGTTATTATTGTATGCTCTTCTTAACATTGAACACAATCCTTTCAGAGATGTCTCCTCAAGACAGAATCAAATTATGTGGTTTTGTTGGATGCAGCTTGCACTCATGATAACGATCGAGTGATCTTGGTACATAGAAGTTGATCTATTGAAGATCCTGACCTTCAAAGTACATACTTTTTGTTTTGATTGTATTGCTGTATTGTTGTATTGTTCTTTCTGCTTTGGCAATGTAAACGTATGTTTTCTCATGCCAATAAAGCGCTTTGAATTGAATTGAATTGATAACGCAACACTATGCAACTTCTTCTCGACCAGAAAGATTTACAGCTTGAGCGACGGTCAGCGAGTGCACATGTAGGACAAGCATCCAAATTCTGTGACTTTTTTGTGACACCAAATCCAATACGTTTCCATTTCTAAACACATTTTAAAATGAAACTGATCTCCCCAGTGTGTTTCAGAAATAATCTCCGTCCATACATGCCTGAAAATGCATTTCATATTTGACATTTAACATCCATTTGACAATGTTCACGAAACAGTACTCATAGTCACACAACACTTCATTCAAAGAATATTTTCTGTCATAACTTCTGACATAACTTTCTGTTTATGTATTCTGTGGATTGGTCAGGTCGGGATTAGGTGAACTATTTAGGCAACAAGGTGACCATCATAATCTTACTTGATTTGATTATTGGTTAATTTATTTAGAGGGTTAGAGATGCTCTCCTTTAGAAGATCCAAACAACTAAATAACCTTTAGTGACCTGTAACATAGGGGAAACGTCCTTGGTCTTAACGTTGTTGCTTGAAAAATGATCACTCAATTATTTTGGTTTAACCTCAAGCAAAGGTTAAAGAAGTTTAATTTGATGGCTGTGTTTGATATTTGAGCTGTGAGGAAACACAGTTGACCTGGGTGCACATTTTCACTAAACACATCTGAATTGCTGGAGTGCCACAGAAGATCTCCAATGTAGTTAAATAAATCACTAGCAACTACGGGTTTGTTGTGCTATCCATTTTTCATTGCCTGGTGGTCCACTCTGAACTGGAGCGGAATCTCAGTTTTGTGGACTATTGGTCTGGTGACCTTGAATGAACCGCATACAGTATCATCCATGATAGCGTCTTATCAGTTATCACGTTGATGTTGTTGGACCAATTGGTCCTGAGAGACCCAGAGCAGACTCATGGTTATATGCTGAGTGATTTTCGTTTCAGGTCTATTGCCAAGTCAATCATTGGAGGACAATATACTGTATCAGTAGAAGATGCCAGATCAAATATAACTTGGACCGAGAAGAGAACAGCCCTTTTGATTTATCTTTTCATCCAGGGAAATCCTTTTCATCCACCCATGGCAGGTGTACTTTGTTCATTATTGCAGCACAGTAAAATAATGAGGAAAATTCTTACATATCTAACCATACGTTATATACCTGAAATTTGGCCATTCCGTTGTGTACTGCAAGACTCAAAGTTTTGCAACTTTTTGCTGAAATTATAGAGAACGTCCGATCAGTTTGCACCAGTGTTTGTGTTTCTGTGTCTCTTGCAGCATTACTTACAAGACAAAGGGCCAGCTCACATGTAGGTTTATGACCACGGTGTCAGTTAGAAAACATTATTTATCTTACAGTATCTGGAACCATACTTGTGGGACATGTTAATGGTCCCTGTGCTGTTTCAAAAGATAGTTATGAGGTGGAAGCACGCATGCCACAGGATATTCACACCCAATACCGGCATGCTGCAAAGGGCCCTTGAGTCTGCTTATTATTGCTGTACAGTGAATACATCACAATGCTTTATCAAAAAATGTCCGTGTCCCTGTTAGCCTTCTTCTGCATTTCTAAATATTATTGCTATCATTTTCATTCAGAGAAATTTATATTTTGATTTGTATCTTAAATAAACTATGAAACGAATAATAAATCCTCTGGGCTTCAGGAACATTCTATCTCAGGATTAATCCATCCATAATGAAGTGTTTTAAATGGCATGGCTTTACTGTTAGCTTTTAGCTAAATGGAGGATGGTCAATTATAGGTGATTAATGAAAGTGTCATTTCTTCCCACACTAAACATGTGTGGCCCGAGAGCAATTCTGACTCTTTGTGCTGAAGAGGCACTGTCCCATTGAGTTGCTGCTGGGGTATTGGCCAAGTAGGTTATATCACCGAAATGTGTCTTCTGAAAGAATATATATTCAAAGATTTGTGCGCATTTTCACGATTTTTCTAAAAATAGCTTGTAGATCTGCTATTTTTCAGTTAAAACACCAAAAGGGGTTAACCCATCCTAACTATTAGGAGCAGTGAGCAACTATTGAACAGTGCCTGGGGAGTGGTTCAGGTTTACTCCTTGCTCGAGGCTCAAGGACAGTCGACAGCACGGAAGAGCTGGGGATCGAACCAGTCCAGTTCCTAACCACTGCCACTCTACCTCCTGAGCCACTTCAGTAGAGAATGGCAGCAGAAAATAATCACAAGCACAGGCCTGTCTTGCAAATGAGTCGACTACTCGTCTCCACACAGATGTTCACATTTACATTATGCCTTTGGCACTGTATACAAATGTCCACAGTTTGGCTAAATATTGAAATAGGATCCAAACCTTTGACAACCTGCATGGATCTACCGATGTGGTACTGCAGAGGGGACTTGCATATAAAATAAATGCCTGCTCACACAAATTATATTCAATAATGTTCTTTGCTTATTTTGCCAGGTTATATTTTCACAGTGGTTTGCTGCCATTATTTTCATACTGTGCAGTTGTGCTGATTGCATTTCATATCTATCTTTTAACTTTGTGGTAATTTAGTCATCTTAGTAATAAGTCACAAGGTTCATGGCAGCCAAATACGATTCTCTCCACAGAGACTTTGACATAATTGTGTTTTGCGTCACAGAGGTGGGGCTAAGTATCCCATCCAAGCCAATTGTTTTTCAATCACCAGAAGGCCAAATCTAAACATTTGGTTTTTGTAGCGTGTCATGATGTTATTCATACTGAATTCTGCATATATCTGGCTGGTCTCTCATCTATACTGGAAAGGCGAAAGAATGTGCTTTCCCTATAGCCACAGCCACACTAACAATCAGTTACTGTAGGTGTAAACCTGAATTGGCCTGTGTTGATATAGCCCACCCCATGTTTGTCCAAAGATCTGACCTATAGTAGACAATCCACCTGTGGAACATATTTATTGGCATGAAGAGCAAACAGCTGGGCTGGATAAAAGTTCTGTGTGTGTGTGTACAAATCAACATCGTACGCCAGACTATGAGAGCCAGAGATTATGACAACAGCAAGTTAGCTAAAAGAAGATGAACACACTGTCAATAGAGCACCGAAGTCCTGACGTAACTCGCTCATCCCGACGATTCCCCTGGTTCACGGAAGTAGTTTCTCTATGGAGAATAACATGGGGTGATCTTAATATCGTCTACTATAAGCGTTGTGGTCCAAAAATAAACAAGCTGTCTCGGCGTTATTGTCAGGGAGGTGTCTCTGTATCGTTTGCAACAGTCAGTCACTCATATATGATACAGTCTGCTTCTAGCGAAAATCTAACTAATTCAGCAGCAGTAACATTAGCGTTTTCTCTCAGTCAGTTGATTCTTCATATCGATGTGAGTGAAGCGGCCGGGATGACATGTTTATTTTTCAAACACAGTTCTTATATGAATCAATCTAAAACTCCTCCTATGGTGATTTCAATGCAACTAAACAAATACATGAACCTGGGGACTGACGCCCTCTACTGAAAGTGACGTCAGACTTCGGTGCTCTATTGCTCATAATTTACAATTTATTCTATACTAAATCAAGATTGGATAAGAAATCATATGCAGGTTAAAATCAGAATAACATGTCACCTGAAACGATTTAAATGGAAAATAAATTTGAATGATAGAAGATAAAGAAAGCCCAGTACATACACTAAAATTGTTTCCTGAAGTTTCCTTTAGTCAGTACATATAGGACCTGAGGTTCTTTTCATCTCCCTTAATAGTACATAAAGTGTACGGAGGAACACACAATTCTTCCCAGTTCCGCTCTCCATTGAAAAGCCCAATGACACGAATGCAGCAACTGTTGCACTTGGGGTTGCAGTTCACGAACCATGGGCAAATTTAATGAAAAGCCCGACCAAACCGGATGCACGTACCGTGGACGATTCAAACTCATCTCACAAAGATTCTTATTTTCATTAGAATTTCAATCACATCCTGTAGAAGTCTAATATTTACGATGGCTGAATGCTAGGTATTGTACTGTATGCAGAGAGCATTTGCAGAATCCACAATCCCACAATGGTATTTAAATGTTGCTTTCTGACCCAAAACTAAGTATCAGTCCTCCTCAATATGGATCAAATTATGCTGGAGTAGTCACAAATGTGCCAATGTTGGGATTCTTCAAACGTCTGGCAGTCAACGAAATGCTGTTTATTTTTGTTGGAGCACATCTTGCTCCCGCTTTGGTGTGTGTGTGTGTGTGTGTGTGTGTGTGTGTGTGTGTGTGTGTGTGTGTGTGTGTGTGTTTGTGCGTGGCTGCGTGCATGCGTGCGTGTGTGCGTGTGTGGGGTTGAAGTAAAAAAACTGTTCTGACACCTTTGTAGCTTAAGAGCTCAGAGCATGGGACCTGCTTGACATCCAGCGGAGGCATGAAGGGACCAATCGTTGTTATGTTAAGGATACAAGACAAAGACACACAAGTATTCAAGTTCACACAGGTAGAATTTACGAGGTGTGTGTGGTGAAATCTATTTATGGATTTTAGCTGATGTTCCTCCGCTCATATAGAAATGTTTTCCCAAAAGCTCAAATGACTCAGTTAGCAATTATTCTTAATCTTATTATTATTATCCTCCGAGCCATTCCCAGCTGAGCCATGGCATGGTTCCTTACAGGCTTACTCAGAGATAAGTGTTTGACAGGTATGGTGCAGAACAAAACTTAAGGTGTAGGTATAGCAGGAAATAGTTTATAGGCGTGACTCAAAATAAATTGCAATAGCAATAGTTTTTTATGATCCTTAGGGTCATCCAAATAACATATTAATTTTTTTTTGGATCAGGGTAAATTCAGGGGTTGAACGTTGGGGTACCATTGAAAATCTATAAGGTGAAATTGAATTATGCTTTAAGTAGCATTATGTGACATGTCAAACTAGGGGTTATTCAGAAATCATAATAACATGTCACCTGAAACCTGAAAAATAATCACCCTGTCACCCACATTTGTGCTGACCTCATCACATTTGTGAAGACGGCTATATGGCTGTTTTTAGCACAAGGAGTGTTTCTCAAAACTAATGCTTGCAATTGATTCAGAATCATGAATAACCCCTATGTTGCATGCTACTAAAAGCATAATTCAAGCATAATTGACTTAAGCATAATTGCATTTTTTGCCTTATGTAGGTTTTCAATGGTACCCCAACGTTCAACCCCTGAATTTACATGATATTTAATATGTTATTTCGCGACCCTATATAAGGATCATAAAAAACCTTGAACGATTACTATTGCAATTTGTGATTAGGGATTCCAAGTTTGAGCTTACTGGTGCTCCCATCCCTGTGCTCAGGTGCAGGTAAAGACAAATATCTGTGCACAGAAAAAGAGTCTTGCAGTATTTAAGTCACGTTTAAGGTCATGAAATGTCATGTTAATGTGAATAAGCTAATTATATTGGAAGTTTAATATCAAATATCTAAGTTCTAAATATCTCTGAACACTGTTAATTATATGTTGTATTGCATATTGCATTACCGGTATATGGCTTCATCTGAATGTATCACCAAAACTACACAGTGAAATCCTCAGTGTTAATTACATAACATTTCTGCAATTTCATGAACACTGTGAATTTTACTGCACCTTAACCAAATGTGTCTATTCCTCCTGGGATGAGTCTCCTCTAGCACAGCCTGAGAGAGAGAGAGAGGGGGAACAATGTACTGTAGGCTGTATTGTAACCTAATGAGCCAGAAGCAGTCCAGCAGCCAGTGGGGAGACAGCTAAGGGGAGACAGTTGGTTCTCAATCAGCTCTAGCCAAAGCCAATACGTTCTCATGAGGGTTTTAAAAGAAGACTCATTGTCGTGAAATGTGATATACAGTAGATGAATATCGTGGTTATTGGACATAATGCTGAACCGCAAACTTGCAATATCTGTGGAAAACTGCATCTGGGTCTGATCAGAAGTCAAGAACAATTACAGTTTAGTTCATTCCTGCATTGTTCTCTGAAATGCATCATGCAAAAACATGTCAAAGTGTGGTTGTTCTTTATACAGTATAGGGACACATTCATGTGGCTCCCTTGCTTTGCCAGATGAGAGCACAAGCAGAATGAGTGAACCATGAGTAAAGTCACCTACCTCTCTGCAACAGTGCTCTCTTCTTCCCTCCACAGGAGTAAGAAATATTTGATATATATTCCAACTTTTATCCAAGTCCACAAGATGTGCTTGGGAAGGGAAGTCAGTAAGATCCCATTCGTTGTCATATGTCCTACAGAGTGCGCTCAAAGTCTTGCACTTGTTTGGAAAATTGATTGGTCTGAAAGTAAGTGAGGAGAGTCCCAGGAGCTGTGTGCTCACTCCATGCATGCTAGGGTGTACTGCAGGTCCTAGTGCCTGCCAACAATAGAGATGGAACATCTTAATCATGTGTTCCACTTTACAGTAGCCTCCCTATATGTACAATTAGAGGGGGGGTCCTGACTCTGCTTTTGATATCCCCACTCTAGTCAGTAATTCATAAAATGTTTCATCTTTGCTTCTGATCAAACTGAATACATGATTTTCCTGGGGGGTAATGTGGATTGTCTGATATGTTTTGAAATTAATGTATAATCACAATGATAGTGTTAATATAATAAAATATGTTGTTAACCTCGTGAACTTTGGCATCCCTGTTCTTTTTTTTAACAAATCAAACCAAGCGTGTGTGTTAGACCGTGAGGAGTTAGCTCTAACATGCTTTTTTCCCACAGCTGATCAAACAAGCAAATTAATGACCATGGTTTAACTACACAAAACAAATCACCTGACTAGAAAATATCAAGGGCCTACAATATGTCTAGATACACTGTACACATTCCACTTCAAATCATATTTGTCCACCTGGTTACAAACAAGAAATCTAAAATATTCTTGGCACTGAACAACAATCGTGTTATGTGCATATTATTTGACATGAATCAATCAACATCGCTATCTTTACAATAAGTTCAGTTTTTCACCAAAAATGTGCTGAGCAAACACACTGAGCACCTGCTCAGTCCTCTTGGAAGCTTCCGGTTCCAAGAGGGCCACTCTATCTCCTGAACCACTGCTGCCCCTAAAAACTACACTTTCTTTTCCCAACTAAGTACTAAATGTGCTCAACTACATTATAAATATTACAGGTGTATTATACAGTAGTAGCTGTTCACGCCCCAGTGGCCACAGAGGCTAGAAAAGGCCCACAGTATGCTCTCATAGTGGAGTCATATTCATTATGGGTGACATACGTTAGTCCGACATATATACCAATAGTCCGACACACATGGCCGGTTAAGACTCACCCATGGCTCCGACATGCGTTGCCGGTTAAGACACATAGGCCTACTGTACGCGACTGTACGGTTAAGACTCACCTGTGGCTTCCGCGTGTGGTTAGGGTTAGGGTGTCGGACTATTGCGTGTTGGACTGTTAGTACATCGGACCAAAGATATGCACCCATTCAAATCAGGTCCGGTTTGCTGATTGATTTTATTGCATTACATCAAAAGAACATACAAATTGCTGAAAGTTTCCATCCCTTCTTTCCCAGATTTACAGACTGAAAGAAGGTTTTGGCCTTATGGAATTGCATTTCAACAGCAGATGTTCATGAGATCACCCAATCTGAGCTATTCATTTCACACTATAGGATTTGAAATATTTTGTTCATAAAAAACTAGAATATTAGAGCTAACAGTAGCTTGGACCATGTCAATCTTAGCTGTTGTGTTGCGAAGAACAATTTATTTCTGCTGTCATATAGCTCAAGAATATATTCATTCATTCATTCATTCATTCATTCATTCATTCATTCATTCATTCATTCATTCATTCATTCATTCATCCATCCATTCATGACATTTCTCTATGGACTTTTCCCAGGTGTTTGTATTTTTCTGCAAATGCTGGTCTGGAACTCATGTCCTGAAATTGCCTCACCTTTTGAACTGGCAAGATTGTCAACATCTATACTTTGTGGAGATAGCGTTACTGGGTGCAGGGGTGTGATAAGCACCATGAGGCTGTGCAAGTGAATAGTACTAATGTTACAAAAGCAGTTTTGAGATTAGAGGTGAGCGAATTTAAACTAATCCAGGTGGTGAAAATGTATGGTGTTAGTGTTTGGCTGCATGTGTGTGTGTGTGTGTGTGTGTGTGTGTGTGTGTGTGTGTGTGTGTGTGTGTGTGTGTGTGTGTGTGTGTGTGTGTGTGTGTGTGTGTGTGTGTGTGTGTGTGCGTGCCCATCCTCTTTCTCTCTACTCTTCCCGTTTCCCACAAGGTCATTGTATTGAAACTGTTCTCTGACTCTTTTGCCCTCTCCTCTTAAATAATGGAGGGAAAAAAGAAAAATAAATCAGCATGTCTACCTTTATATCATGACCAGCCTCCAACATCTGGATCCAAATGAGACCATCTGGAAGTAAAATATGCTGACCATTCCACACAGGGGTTGACTGTGCTTTGATTATTATTACTCTGAACAAATTGCTGATTGTGATTTTTTTTTATCATAACTTGACAGCCTTTCTTTTGCACTTCACATTTTCCGCAGACTTGCAACTGTTTTACATACTGTATCTAGCAGGAACGGTAACGCACACCAAAGGTCATGGTGAGGCGCTGACCTTTGAGAACAGACTTAAAAAGGAAAAAAAAAAGGTTTCACACTCTAGTGATTTATTTGATGAACGTTTCACCCTGTCCTCAGAATCAACGATTAACAAATACATACAGTACTGTACCTAGCACTAATTTCCCACAACACTTTTTCAGGGGAAAGGTGTTGTGGGTAGGCCCACTTGTCCAGTGGGCCTTATCCATAACTCACCATTTACAATGTAGGCATTTAACAGTATACCCTAACAAAGAGCCACTTACTAAGCTTCTTTACAGCACCTGAAGGTTTTTGCGTGGTATCTGACCCCTTCAGAACCCTAACTGTGAGTGATCAAACTTCGGAATCCCCCCCGAGAGACAAAGGCACACTTCAGAGGTGTCTTCCTGCTTTGGCACTGGGGAGGCTTGGGGATATGGAGGCCAACCGTCTGCTGTAAAAGCCATTTGGGGGAGCCTACTGGGCCTCATGCTGTTTATCACTGTTCTTGGACATCTTCAGACACGGTTTGGGAATGAGTGTAGCCGAAGAGGAAACATAAATCATACAGGGATGATTCTGTTTCATCAGTGAGACCCCCCCCCCCCATCCGCCAACCCCCACCCCACCGTCCTCACCCCACTCCGAGATCAGAAGTATGGGCTTCCCGGTTTCCATCTTTACCTCATTTTAACCAGGGAGGTCACTTAAGAACACATTCCTAATTGCATAATGGCTTGCCAAACCAAAAGTAGCTGTTGTTTTTTTGCGGTCATGTGTAAATATTGTGTGAGTACAGAAGTTGAGGGGAGGGTTTGGAAATGTCTGTCTGGTGGAGGTGGGCTGAGCACAGCTATGTTTTGACTGTGGAAAGTATCCGTTTGAATTGGAGTTTTACGAGACTTCCACATACCAGTACCTGCGAACTACATGCAGGATCAGGATGCAGATATACGTCAGAACATAATGTATGCATCTTACTTTATCTGACGAGAGCTGCGACTCAGACAGAGACATCCAGATCACCTCTTACATAATGGGCCTTGGGGATGTTGGGCTGTCTTATGAATGTGCTCCTAGTCTGTTTTGGTAGATAGATATGTTATTCAAGTGGGGAAAAACATAATAACCTGCCTACACCAGATGACAGAAAACAGAGTTATGTGTCTTGTAGTGTACAGTAGCTCCAGAGGGGATAAGATAGAATGAGTTTCGGGGAAGAAAATGTGAAGGAATCTTCCTCTGGTTTCAACCACTAAACCTGATGGTCAGAGGGGAACAGGTGGGAGATAGAATAAGTCACGTATGATGTTATTACATTCATATTTAATGGCATTCATCGAAAGTGACAGCTAGAGTCAAATCCAGAACACACAGACAATTCATCTGATAAACATCCAGGTGTCCTAGACTCTAGGATAATTTATGCAGGATAATTACTAGGTACAAAAACACAGAAATGTAAATATGTTCCTATAATCCCCCTTACCTTGCAAAACAACACAACACAAAGGTGTCACATGATCCAATTATTAAATCTGAAGTGTTATTATACTGATAACCGGCTCTGTAACCGGTTCTGACCAGAGGGAATTTGTGCGCTATGGGCCCATCCACATCTGGCCTTCATCAGCACCGTCGGATCAGAACCGGAGCTTGAAGAGACAGCTGCAGGAAATAAGGGCTTAATCTTGATTCTATGAAACATTCAGATCTAATTAACCAGAGGCATCAGCATCAACTTTCTCTGCGATCATCAGCTTAGCTATGGTGTGTTTACAGTATGCAGTGCAGACTGGCTAATCAACTAGAACCGCATACTCAGGACAGGGTGTTGAATATCATGATGTCTGTATCTGAAAGTACAGTAAGTAGAATGTTCTGAATTTTCATCATGCTATGAAATATAATTTGCACAAACATAATGCTTGAGAGATAATTGGAATACATTGAAATGTTGGAATATCCAGGACACCCGTGTCAATTATCTAATTCTAATGTAAATCCTGGGCACTACACTTTCTCTGCCAACCTGGGGGGGCAGAGGACTGACCTCATGCTTCCTTCTATATGCATGAGGATGCAATCTATGCAATATCCTGGATATTGTAAACAAGATATAATGTTTACTAATTACTAATTCCTAAAATTCTAACACCTCTTGGCCCCACCCAAGTACTCAAATGCTAACCTAGCCATGTAGGTATAAAATATGCCTACAGTACTGTGCTCTACTTGTTTTCATTCACAATGAAACCACCACCAGCTAAGAAGGTCTTCGTCCAGAGAAAGCTACAGTTCGCCAACTTTACCAATCTGTAAATAAAAGTAGGCTACCAGCAAAAACAACAATTTATTTCCCCCCCCCGCTGTGGCGGCACGGGCCCCCATGAGGATTATGAAAACTATTCGTCCCTGCAGGTGTCCATCTCAAAGCCATTGTTGACATTTATACTATTGACACAAAAGCAGTGGAGGCGGACGGGAGAGAGGGGATGTTGGCTTTGTTCAATAGGTTGCACGCTCCAGAGTGGTTGTAGGCATGTGTAAGCTTGAGATTATCTCAGGCAAATTGAACACCTGAATTAAAGCAGTGATCTGATGGATCACTGCAGCCCAAAACGTGTTCCCTATGACCTCCCCAGTCAGTGTCCAGATCAGCCCGAGGCTACAAGGCAGATATAGCCTTTCAGGAAAAGTCTCTCCAGCCCCCGGAGGACAATGGGCGTGTTGTCTCTGACAGAAAAGGAACATTTCTACACGGGCTTAAGTTTCGTATAGAATGGAAGAATTCAAAAAATCTCACCGCCACCAACTCTATGTGATTTTCATGTGAGCCTGTCTGGACCTTTGTTATTCTGACAGCTTGCCGGTTCTCAGTGACCTTCTTTCTGTTGAGTTCATATTGTTTAGAGTTTAGAGTATTATTAGGATCCCCATTAGCTGGTGCAAAGCAACAGATAATCTTCCTGGGGTCCACACAGAACATTAAAAAAAATATATAGGGACAGAAATGTGAAGCGCAAGTGTGAATCTAATTTTCAATATGAATTGTAATGGCCCTTATGGAATCACATGTATGATATCATTAGGGGGTCCACTTCCTGTCCTGCCTTCTCTTGTTCTATGACATGGTTCACAGCGCATCTGTGTTTACAGCTGTGCGCGATGATCGAGGGATCCATTCTCTCTTGTTTGGAGAGGGTTCTGTTTCTGTTTGGGTCCGTGGGAGGTTGTGTCCTTCTGTGAGGCCCGGCTGCCGACAGACGAGGGCCAGCGAAGTGCTGTTGTCACGAGGACATGCTGACAAATACTACTACTGCTGGGAGGATGCAATATTTCACAACCACTGGGGTGAGCTCTGGAGCCTCCATATTGTTTAGCATTCCATTTTGTCTGCTTCTTGCTCTCATCACTGTGCTGATGTCATTGGCTATACAGTATACTTTAAATTGTAATTCATGATTTATGATTTATTTTGACACAGTAGTTTTGTGCATGTGCCATATTGTGAAGAGCCTGTCTATGGTACAATTTCATAACGGCACCCGGTCATTGATTTCTGTACTTGTCTGATGTCAGTGCCAGAAGATGTATGTCAGTCCAGCTAATGCTATTGCTAACATTTCACTCTGCCACAATAAAAGCGTTTGTAATAGTCCAGTGTGCCACTCTCAATAAGTGGGTTGGTGGCCTCCCACTGTTACTGCCCTAAGGCACCAATTCTGTGCCACTACGCAGTTTTGTACTGAAGGAATACTGAATTAGTGGAAAATAAAGTCTGACAGCTGTGACATACACATTTCATAGACGTTTCTCTGTGAAACGTTCCCCTATATATCAGAAGTTCTTCCTGGAAATTGCCATCAATTGAGTAATTCACATCCTCGCTAGGCCATCTTGACAGAGGCTTTCTAAAAGTTCAAGGGCCCTATTTTCATCAGTGCCTTACCCCTTATCCCTCAACTGCTTTGCCTTTTTATTTTTTACCATTTTGAAAAACATTTTTCAATTCAGTAACTCAAATAGCTCAGCTAGTTGAACAATTTCAAAATGTAATAGTAAAACAAAAACAAAAAGTTTAGGAATAAGGGGTAAAGCACTGACGAAAATAGGAAGGGATCGATGTCCGCACACTGATTCACTGCTCCCAGGAAAATTATTTATTTGTTTGAACAACGTTTCGACCCTTGTGGGTCTTCGTCAGGTGATACCTGATCATACCGGATATCCCTTCCTTTTCATTGTACGTATATTTTTGACCAGCACCTGTAGAATTTCTGGAGATGTGCGTGCTTCCTGTCGGATCCTATCACTGACAAAAATAGGGTTAGGGTGTCCAATCTGAAGATGACATAAACCTAATGGCCTCTGACTACAATTGAAAGTGGGTTACCGGTATATAATTTCTGTCCATGAGAGAAAAAACAACACACAACTTTACATTTGTGCTCAGGAAAACGACTGAATTCAAACAATTAGCGTACTTAATTTATTTGCTCCTCTCTTTTGAAAGACAATAAACTCTCTCTCTCTCTCTCTCTCTCTCTCTCTCTGTGTAGAAACATTTCTTCTTCTTTTTTAAATAATACTTTTACCAAACACAATATGGGTTTAAGCGTGAGAAAACAGTGGGTTGTGAGGACAAGTAAAGGAGCTCAATTCGATCTCACTCTTCAAAGGTTGCACTCACAACTACCTGTCCAGCACCCATCAATTGATAAATTGGCCCTTGAAATCAAATCTGTCTCTAGGCGGGACACTGTCTGTGGGCCTGGGAGGGAGAGTTGGCCCCTGGGGTGGAAGGGGTGCATGCCTATTATACAAGCGCCCCCAGGCCATAGAGTAGCACACAACCCTCCCTCTCTATCCTAAACCTCCACTCAGAGGATCAGGTGACCCTCCCACCTTTGAAACTGGGGAAGTGATCAAACATCCTGCCGTTGCTAAGGACACATTTCCCCTGAGTGAAACACGGACCTCCATCTGAAATTGATGAGCTCCAACATTTTAGAGGGAGTTTTTCCTCCTCTCTTCTAATTGGGATCAGCAACAGCACAAGGTTGGAATAAGAATGGTTGGGTTTCATTGAGATATATTTTATTGCTCAGGCCAAGAAAGACATATTTTCTTTCTTTTATTTTGTACACAAATTCCTGTGACACAAAAGACAGGACATGACGCCATTCTTCTGACGTTGATGACACCTGCAGCTAATAGGAGCTAACTTTGTAAATGTCAATGCTTAACATTTACATACTCTTTTCACTCACGTCTAAAGGCCTATCCATAGTTCAGTTTTCGGTGAAGAGGTGACCACCGTTTCGTTAGTAAAAAATCACACCTGTGTGAAGTGAGGGACGCTAATATATTAAAAGTCTAACTGATGTTGATATTATTAGGTGATGTAATGGTGATGTAAAACAAACGGTGACAAAACAAACATTAAATTCTCTTTATTGTTAATGGCAATTAATGTTTGTGTTAGGGACAAGATGACGTAAATTTTCCCTTCATTGTCAATGGCGTTTTAAAAACAAACATTGAACTAAGAACAAACATAAATTTTTCTTCATTGTCAATGGCATTTTTAAAACAAACATTGAACTAAAAACAAACATTATTCCTGTATATAGGAGAGGCTAGCGCCCCTCAAAAACAGAGAGATGTGTTGTGTGAGCGGTGAGCACCAGCATGACGTGATGTTGTAGTTTTCGGTGGTCACCTCTTCAACGAAAACTGGACTATGAATAGGCCTTAAGAGAATTCACTGATGATGGAGACAGACCAAGCTGAGCCTGGAAAAAATTGAACCATTTTGTCTTCTTCTCACAAATAGCATATGGAGAGGAAGTTATAATTATCTGTTCTATCTTGGGACTCGATCCTGGCCCGTCTTTCTCTGTACATCTCTTTATCTCTTGGAGACCACCAGTACCACCACCCTCTCCCACTCCCCAATACCTTTCACCTTCTTGTTCATTGTTCTGCCTCGGCAACTGGGAGACGGGAGGGGGAAATTCCTGTGTAATTAGTTTTGTTTTCCCCCAGAAGTGGCTTGCCAGAGGTTACAAAGCTCTGTGTTCCAAAGACTGGGACATACATCTCTGAGTAACATCAGGTGTCTGTCTGTCTGTCTGTCTGTCTGTCTGTCTGTCTGTCTGTCGTCCGTCCGTCCGTCCGTCCGTCCGTCCGTCCGTCAGTCCGTGTGTGCGTGCGTCTGTAAAATGCATTGCATGCCATGAACAGTTCTCACGTCTTCCAATTGACCATATATGCAGACCGTGGCCATCTTGCCATTAAGTTAATGGCAGGGTGGTAATTAGGTGCAATTGACCACCGACAGCCCATACATCCCAACAGAAAAGTCCTATCTGATTGTATTAAACAACGTCAAACACACATTGCAGCTGTATACGAAAAGCTTGAATTATCTGAAAAGTGTTCAAATCCACTATCCAACATGTTATGAGCTTTTTTTAGTGTGGAAGTGCTCGTTGGATATCACTCAACATCCCTGCGTACCACCTGTTTTGAATTTGCACATAATGCAGGAGGAGATGTTGCTTTACAGAAAAGGAGTGCTTCCAAACTCCAATGGAAACATGCAACAGTCTGCATATAGTCAATACAGTCCACAAGGACCCATTTGTCGTTCACAGACCAATCTTTATGGGTCACGACTCGAGTAAAAATCGAATTGTCTTTTCCTACATTTTCCTCCACAAAAAAAGAAATACAATTATTGTATACATTTTAAAGCAAACCAACAAACAAATCTAAGAAATTCCATAAATACAAATAATAGCCTAATTAAGATCTACAAGACCACAGTGCTGCGAGAAACACCGCACTGTGCACTTGTACAGTAGATCTGCTATTGTCACTAGTTTGGATCCCAGGCAAATGTCTAATCTCTCGTCTCGACCTGTAAAGTTTGGGAACCACTGTCTTACACCATGGAAAGCCCTGCACCCAGAACCACTGCCTTACACCATGGAAAGCCCTGCAGCCCAAGCACCAAACACTTCTCAATCTGGACACCAGATGTCTCCAGTCTATATCAACAGAATTAAACATCCTCTGAATGATGACGGCTCTCACAAACCTGTTAGTCAATTATTTATTACTCTCTCTCAGTGGCATCCCAGTGCTCCAAATGTGTGTGCATGCACAGTGCAGGGGAGGCATACTATATAATAATCCGACGGAGCATTAGTTCGACATGCGTCCGCATCGGACTAGCGCCTGCTCCCGCGCTTGCGGTTATGGTTAGGGTTTGAGGTGGGTTGTCGTTTTTCGGACCAATGACTAGTCTAACTAAAGTACTGCACCAGTGCACCCCAGTGTTAGGGCCTAACAGTGCAATGTCCACTGCAAGTCCAATGTCCACTGGAGTCTGGAACATATAGTGTAGGTGCACAATTAAGGGTAGCCTAAGGACTGAATGTATTGCATGATATGTTTCATCACACCAGCTGTAAGCTTGATGGTCTGGAATAATTATGTAATCTTGAAAGGGAAATCCCATAGTTAGTTCCTGTGTGTTTATCACCCATGACTAATCTTAAAGGGTTATTGCCTAAGTTAGTAAGTCTCCTTGTTTATCATTCTTCACTTCCCCATAACCTTAAATTGTTACATGTGTGTTTGGCACAAGGTTGCCTTGCCAGTTGTCAGACCTCTGGGTCTCAGGTGTGGGCTGTGTGTACGTGCTATGCAGTTTAAAGCTCCTTTAATCCATGCTCAGGTTGTTGGGTCAGTCTGCACTGCGAGAGGGGGATACAATAGTATTATTATGCTTTGGCTGTCATGTTCAATAAATCTGGTTGACCTCTGTTTTGCTGCAGTTGAATGTCTGTAGAATTGAAACAAGATGGCTCACTACCATAAGCTTCTACCATAGCATTATGCTGAACCTTCCTGTGAGAGTGACCTAAACCTAGGATCATTTTTGCTGCCCTCGTGTGGGTGCACGAGGTAATGGTTGTGATGGTCGGTGAAAGTGTTGATGAAATCTATACAAAATAATTCTGTGCAAGACATTCTTTCTGTTGGAAGCATGTAAAAATAAGTTACATTAATAGTGAATAATTAATATAATTAAATAGTTTACAACTTATAGTTAGATTGCAATGGAATATTAGATAGTCTCAGGTCTAGCATTATTACTGATCTACTCAACTTATTTTAGCTTTGGATTCCCATGAACTGTGAATTGATTGTGTAGCATAACAAATCCTGTTTTGATGCCTATGTACATATTCTCAGGGGAGAAGTGAAGGTTTGCCCGACCGACAGCTCATTAGCAGAATGAGAGTAAATTAATCCTCCCAGGACCTTTCTGATGTGATGCCAACAACAACAGATGCACATACTGGCTGCTGGAAGAAATACATCTAAATAATCAGTTACTTAAGATTCCTTTTTTTGTGAAATAACAGCATGGTGCCATGAGAACTTATAAAGGCCTGCTGTGTGTGTGCACAAAAATGAAAGTAAAATTAATAATTAACGCACTCAAAGAAATCATTTTTATCATTTTATTTGGCTATCGATAGGGTTCAATTTGTAAAATGAACAGGGGATATGACATTTTCTTAACCATGCATTATACATTTTCATATTACCAATAGTCATACGCCTTATTTCTAGGTGTGCAAACGTTTTCTTCTACACATTACCAATAGTGAAATCAGAAATCAAAAGCACAGGCATGGATTCTCCGCTCAACGTTACTCAATGTCTGAATGTTTAATAGCAGAGAGAGAAAAAAAGTTATATCAGAATAGATTATGAGTTGGTATACCCTATAAAGTGTGGCTGCACAATAATAAGCACTAGATAGCCTATAGAAGAAGATGATTGGAGCATGCCTTTCATGTTGCATAGAACCATATTGAATGTAGCAAGGAGAAGAAACTGAAGAGTACAAAGTATCTTGTCAATTCTTTGTGCAGCCTAATGGTCAGATCAGTCAATAAATCAATAACTTTGAAGTGCATCACAAATGGCGCATGTTGTTTTGAACATGTCCATGTGTCTTCTAAACCAGGATCATTCACATTATCCATTACCTTCACAATAAAGGCTATGCTTTATATCATGAGCAGTGCACTCACACTTGGATGAGTGGATGAAGAGCCTTATTTAACCACATTACATTATGTGGAAATTGTTAAGGTCCGGCTCTCAGACCATAACAAAGAAGGGAAACAAGCATGGGATAAATGCAATTTATTATAGAATAATTAAGTGTAAAGTAGAACGAACACATGTTTCCAACAAAAACTTGTCGGGGAAACTAAACTGCCACCACAAACTGAGAACTGATAGTCAAACAAACAATATGCCCTGTGTGGCCCAGGTGGCTCTTTTATAGTGATTTGAGGCACTGGCCAGCTGCCTGCAATCCTTGATTGCCACCACTCTCCAACCAGGTCCCATCACACTGAAAGACATATTAGTAAAGCACACACAAACCCTGACATAGGCCCTGGGGCCTATGTCCCCAGGGCCTCTCCCCCTTCAAGACAGGGTCCCAACAGGAACACTGGACAAAATTACTGCAGTTTACCGATTACTGAAAGTATACTTTTAAACATACCATTACCAATATAGTCATAGACCTACTTTCAAATTAAGAACCACACCTCCCTCAGTCTAGCCCCTGCTCACATCTATATTAAGCCGTAGCCCACACCCCTCTCAGCAACAGGTACCTTTGAAGCAGTTTAAGACAGTGGTGAAAACAGCAAAAAATTAAATCATGAACAAGAACTAGTCATGGCTTTGGTCAAGGCAAATGTAAACTTTATCTAGACCTCCAATTTTGACTGTGAGTGTTACTAACACATACATGAGTTTTCCTTCTCTTTACGAAATAGTTACTACGGCACTGAAATTTGGTTTGCACCAGTTGTGCTGGTTGATCAGGCCAAACACGTAAGATTTGCACCAGAACAGTTAGACAAATACATCCCACCAGCAGGATCAGTTTCTCTATCGCTCGTAACCGAATAAGAGTCAACATTGACTCTATGAGTCAACATGAAATCATCTGCCAGTGCAGCAGCCTCTGATACAGTCTTTACCTTTTTCTCACTTATGTACATTGCCACAGGCTCTGGAACAGAGTTGAATTGTTCCAACACCAACCAGTTGCACAAGTCATGAAAGTAATTTACCTCATGATGCTGCACACCAACGGTTAAAATGAGTCCCGAGATCACGGGCAAATTCCATGTACTGTAGGACTTGTTACCCCTAGTCCAGGTTCTAAATCTCTGGCGGTATTCCTCGGGTACACGTTCATATATCTTCAGTACTGCAGCCTTAACTTTTCCATAGTCAGTACTGTCTTCTGCAGACATTGAGGCAAATGCCTCCTGCGCACGTCCAGTTAAGACACATTGTAGAAGGACAGTGCAATCTGAGTTGTCCCAGCCTCTCGCATCAGCAACGCGCTCAAACAAGGTGAAAAACACCTCAACCTCCTGCTCATCAAACTTGGGAACCAGACGTAGGCTATTTACAATGTCAGTAGGCCCAGTTTGACCCACAGCAGACTCTTGCCTCTTTGTGACCTCACTCAATTTGCCTAGCTTAATTAGAGCGAGTCTCTCATTCTCCATGTCCAGTTTAGCCATTTCAGTTCTGTGTCTCAACCTCTCCGCATCCTTTTCCTTTAACTGTATTTGAACGGTCAAGTCTTTTTCCTTTAACTGCAACTGTAAAGTCAGCAATTCTTTCTGCTGCTCAAATGTTAAACCAACAGAGGCTGAACCCTCAACCTGATTAGCAGCAGCAGTGGACTAAGGTGCAGTCAAAACATCCATATCATATAGACATGACTTAACAATAGCTTTTATATTAGTTTTTAGTCTTTGATCACCCACATCAATGTTATAATGTTCAGCCATTTTTATCAGCTGATCTTTATTGAAGGTATTTAACACTTCCTCTGACGGAGCATCCAAAAATGCCTTAACCTCTGCCATGACATGACAAAAAAACACAAAAAACCCAGGAACCAGGACAGAGTATTGGCCATCCAAATGGATTCTCAAGACAGTAAGGGCCGATTCATACTCCTATTTTAGAGCCGAATAAAAGTCGGTTCGGCTCTGTAGAGCCTACAATTTGACGTCATTTGAGGTTCGGGGGGGCGGGCACCGTCCTAAAGTCGGCTCTTCGGTGCTACTGAAAATTTCTGACGAGCCGAAATCATTTCGGCACTGCAGCGCCGAAACAGCGGTAAAATAGGAGTATGAATCGGCCCTAAATTGAGCCTCCCCTCTTACCTGCCTATAAAAACTTCCCTTACACTGCACACTAGTCTTCAAGGGATACTTGGGCAGGTATTGATGCACTGTAAACACTAGCGTGGAAAAGGCGACCAGCAAGCTGGCAACCCCCCAAGACTAGAGATGTGCCCCCGAGCATATAGCTCTAACCACTTTCTCCCCACACTACTTTTTAAAATGCTCACGAGTCCCAAGGGGAATCGCGCTTTACCTATAGGGTTAGCTCAAAATACTACTAGAGATTAACAAAGGCCAATACTTACCTCCAACCAGGTCCCATCACACTGAAAGACATTACTATTAGTAAAGCACACACAAACCCTGACATAGGCCCTGGGGCTGTCACAAAATAAATACAATAAAATAAATCAAATATTTGCACAATTTCGAACAAAGGATTACTTATTCTCACAGTGCAAGGCACTGATAGATTTGTTACTTTTGCTGTTTGTCAGATGATATTCTTTTCATAGTCTATGGATTATATAGGCCTATACACTACAGTTTAAGTGGTTAATTATTCTGTTACAATGCAAGGAAATCCATAGCAATCCATGTGTGCACCAATAGAAAGTCCCTTGTCATCCATTCCTCACAAATGAAAAAGGTTGGCTTTTGATTCCCTCAGCCAGGAAGCTCCCATATGTAACACAGTCTGCCTACACTCATTGGATCAGGTGTTGAGGGTCTTTGAAAAAAGATTGTATAATACAATTTAGTGAATGTATTCAACTATTTTGATCAGATTGTCCTTTCTATCAACAGTATATAGACAATTATTATCTCCACCAAGCCGGAATTGCCGAAAGGTGAAGTATGGTATTAGGTCCATGGCCTAATACATAAGCTACACAAAATGTTGAGAACCTGTAAGTCAGTAAGTGACAACACATAGCTTTACAAAAGCACAAAGACATGGCCACGGATAAAAATAAAATTTGTCCTGGGGTTGAATCTTGTGTTTGACGTCAAGGACAACAACAGAGAAACCATCTGGAATAAGTAGTTTGCTTTTCACGCACGCACGCACGCACGCACGCACGCACGCACACACGCTCGCGCACACAACACACACACACACACACACACACACACACACACACACACACACACAGTTCACTAACATCAGCAACATGCACATGTGTAACGAGTAACGACAACAGAAAAGAAACAATCTGGAATAAGTAGTTGTTTGCTGTTCACTCATTATTCTACACACCTACTGTGTGTGTACACGCATACGTGCGTGCGTGTGCATGTGTTTGTGTGCACTAGGGTAAACCGCACACAAACACATTCATCTTTTGTTTGTCGCCTTCTCCTCCTCTGCAGCCTGTAATGGAAGTGTTTACTGTAGTGTAGGTGCGTGCCCCTAAACTCTAATCTTCTGTGTGTTGTCATAGATCACCTAGAGCCAGTAGCACCAAGAGCAGAAGAATGGCTTTCCTGTGATGGGCCAGAATATTTATATCTACGTCCCATCTGTGCAGGGATTGTTCTTCTATTCATAAATCATTGAGCTAAGGCAATTGCACAGAGAGCCCGGAATGAGAGCTCTCCCTCATGCTGAGGCAGACGCATGCAGCCACAGGGTCCAGTGCCTCTTGTTGGTGTGGTTCGCACGAGAGAAGAATGCGAGAGGTATGAAATGTGACACATTAAATGGGCAAGTTGAGGATGTTGTGTTTGTGTTGTGTCAGTATCGTCAGCCTCAATTCAGTGTGAAACTGTGAATGTTTGGCAAGCCAGCCACGCCCTCTGCCAGTAAATACACATATCATATTCCGTCACGTTTGCACAAACACCATGTTCGATGACAAGCCAAATGGTATTTGTAATGTTCTGCAGCTTGAGTAAGATTCATGATCCTGTGTGCTCCTCAGACAAGCCAGGATAAATGTTTATTCCTGAAGCAAAGTTGTTTTTTCTTCATTCCTAAGATGCTTATCATTTGACAGCTTAATTAATCTTAATTTTCATTCTTTCTTGAATGCACTTGCACCAGTTTTTCAGAGGCTTACAGTAAGTCACCAGAGAACACCAGGCATCACATAAAGACATAAACTGGTGCTAATCTTTAAGATGATGTGTCAGATCCTATAATAGACATAATAGACAGACACTTTTAACCACTAAACCCTATACTTATATATTTAAACACAGTCCCTCAGTGGTCTCCTCCTTTTGTCCCTCTGAACCATATGTTATATATCTTTGCCGATTATACTCGATCTACAAGCTCACAGCTCGCACGCTACATACCAACTAGTCTACCTATGTTTTTCTATAGGTTAGTCTTCATTTTAGAGTTATCCTTCCTCCAATATTTGATAAAGTGAACTTCTGATGATGTTATAACTAAACCACACAATCTCATCGCCCCATTGCATGGTGGAATGTCTTAATGTTATTAAAGTGTACTATGACTTTGTCACTGCAGTAACATGCCATGTGGTGTTCTAACACATTTGTATTACTAGAGCGGTGCCCATGGGGCCTCTACAGCGGTGCCGCACTGGCCTACTTGGAACGATGCAAGTTGGAAATGCATGCCCCACCCAGATATTATGTCTCAGAGCCATAGAGTAAGACTGAGTTACACAAACTCCGTTCACTTCATGGGGTCAGTCCAATGTCGGCTCTTCTACATAGACTTCTACTGAGCATGGGGATAACCGGAAGTTTACGGAATGCATTGGAGTATATGGGCTCGTGCAAGTACATGGACCACGTGACCGGGCTGTTTTCTGCCCCCTCAATGTCGCAACTCTGGATATGGAGTCTATGTCAGGATAGGCAGGAGATAGAACCCAAGCGCAGAGCCACAAGCAGAGAAGTTCAATAATGGTATTTATTGGAGCAGTAAAGCTTACAAGCAAAAGTAGTATACTGCATAACAGCAAAAACTCAGGATGTCCAAAAGCTAAACAGTTCAAAAATACAATAACAAAAATAACAAGGTCCAAAAAGCAAACCTCTCAATGAGTCCAATGTAGCAAGGTCAAAATGTTTCAGAGGAATGAAACACTGGAAACAAACCTCAGGAGCATCACAGGGAACACAAAGGATGTACTGGCAATGTTTGTGTGTAATGAGTCCAGTCTTATGGGGAGCAGGATGATTGGAGAAGTGTCCTCAGGTGTGAAAGGGGCATGGCACTGTGGGGATAATGAGGGAGTGTGAGCAGGTGTGTGGCAAGGCCTGAGAGTTGGAATGTAATGTGGGAGTGGTTGACATGGACACATGGTCTGTAGGGCGCCAGACCATGACAGTCTATGCAGACGTCAGAATGAAGTCAGAACAGGCCACCTCCATATATGGACCCTGGGCAGGGGCCCTGTCCAGAGCACGGGCAGAGGCCTTTTTGGGGCGGTTCTGGACCACCGTGGGTCCGGTGGTGTGGAACATGTGTGTCGAATTAGAAGTCATTGGGGCAAACGGTTCTCGAGTTGTGTGGAATACACACAGACAGACAGATACTTGGTGCATTTAGATAGATGAGCATGTTGATTACCGAAAATAACAGATGTTCAGATATAAATTAAAGCATAAATTAGGCTAAAGTAAAGCCATGGCCATAGGGACAACTTTTGGTCCTTGCGGGGGTCAACTTGTTTTGACTACCGGTAGCCTACTTTTTTCCACCATCGAAAAATTAATCTGTTAATAAATAATAATAAAATATGTCCCTAGCCTGAGATGCCCATCTGTTGGTTTGATATACATGTTCTAGTAGCTATCAATCCTGAGGCCCTGAGGAATGTTCCAAATTAACAACTAAAGATTATTGACCCAAATTTGCACTGGGTTTGCAATTGACCTATTTTTCACATCACATCTGAGCACCAACATTGCAGTCAAAATGGAAGCCAAAAGGATTTATGGGTATTGAACCACTCTGCAAGGGATCTCAGATCTCAGACCTGATGAAGACCCACAGCGGTCGAAACATTGTTTGAGAACATTTTACTGCAGGGAGCCAGAAGTGTCCAAACTTCCCTCCCTTTCCTCCAGCGAATTGTTGTTCAGCACCTGAATATGTTTTTGTTGCGATGTGCGTGCTTCCCTTTGGATTTATATAATAATATTATATAAAGTCCAAAGGGAAGCACGCACATGAGTGCTTTGAAACTCATTTGTGTAATCTGTTATATTATAACAGATTAATGGCTTGGCACGGACCCCATGCACTTCAGATAAAGCCAAAAACAATTGGCCATTAATAGGTAGAGTAGGCTATGTAATTAGAGGAATCACAGCAGGAAATAAATCAAGTTTTTCGACAGATCCATCTGTGATTTCGCTCAGAGGGCTGCCAAATTCTCCTCAAAGGTGAAGCGTGTAATGAAGACTTGTGTTTGAAGTATATCCCCACATGTTCTGCTTTGTTTTCTTTAGTTTAGATTAGTCAATAAGATGTATTGTTCAGACAATACCAAAAAAAGAAGAAAGGGACACGTTGCCTCGGTCATTTTGGGAATCCTGTGTTAGAATGTTATGGTTAGGCAAGAGATTGTATCCATTTCAATCGTCGAGCGTCCCTATTTTGGTCTTGTCTTCTGGGAGTGCCGGCTGGCAGACCACGGCCTGCCCTCACTCTGACTCAGACATAACCATATACTGTAAACTAATAAACCTGATACGCCCATATATAGAAAATAAATGCGGAGTGTAAAGCATTCTTCCAGGTCCTTCAAACGCCACTGAGCAACCACCATTGAAATGAATAGTGGGGCGCGGGGATGTCCGGTCTCTGGATTGTATATGATAACAAAACCGACACACCCATAGTATAGGCATGTCACTATAACGCAGACATAACCATAAACAAACACGATACGCCCACATGTAGGCATATGGCTATGACTAAGACATAACCATAAACAAACCAGATATGCCCATATATAGGCATATGGACATCCGGTCGGTTGGCCAGAGCCACAGATCTGACTGCTATGCAAATATAACGTATCTACAAGCTCAATGCATCACATCGCGACAATTTATGTGCTTGTAGATCGTTATTTTTTCTATTCGAGGGCTTAAGGGGTTGAAGTGTTAATGGCTCATAGCCAACAGCCATGCTTGAAATCATGGCAACATAACTCTTTCAATAATGCATTACCATATACCTTTCACATGATGATATAAAGTGTATAGGGATAATATCAGGACGTAATATTTTGTGATAACTATTCCATAACGCATGGAGTATTCATTATTAAATATTACATCCTGATAACCTGTGATCCCTACAATAGGGGGTAAAGCAATATTAAAAACAGAAATTGGAGATTTCATTTTCAGCGACTCTAATGCCATGCTATAATGCTCTCCAATATAATATCGTCTGAAATATATTATAGCTCTGAGCTATATAGCAACGTGTGCCTTATATTAGTGTCATGGAGGTTGGTGAGTGCCTCAGACTGTGTTTGTGTGCTATGTATAGAGGGAGGTCTTTTCCCCACAGATGTACCCAAGCTCTCATCATCTCGGTTGACCTGGATTATTATTACCCCAGTCAGGTCCTCACAGCAGCTCTGTTGGTAAATATTTCAATGGCTGTGGTTGTTCCTGAGGCAGGCTAATACACAGATTCACATAATGGTGCTGTCACTATTCAGATTTATTTTCTTTGCCATATTCCATGTGTACTTGCATACATAAAGAAAGGAAATGCTGTCCGTCATCAGCCACAAATGAACAAACTCACACAAACTGTATACAATATATATTTTTTAATAATAATCTAAAAGCGAGTAACATTAAAACAAAGAATTTAAAGGTTGGTAAAGTTCTATAGAGAGATTTTTCTTAAAAAATAAATAAAGTTAGCAGCACAGTATAGCCTATTAAGTATAATGTATACTGCATTATAAAATGTGCAATTGATCCTCACATGTCCTGATTCAAGTCCAGTCTACTATCGTCACCAATATGTGGCCAGTTTCATTTCCTCTCTGTGTTGCCATGTGGGATGTGTTTTTTGTGACTGTGACGGCAGCCTCTGCCTATTGCATGGGTATAGGCTTTTGGGGAAAAGCTAAATGCGTCTAAGCCTGGGAATCCAGTCTGCTGTGACACACTCCCCATATATTCATCTATAGCCAGCCCCATCAGAGCATTCACATTGTACCTGGAACCTTGGGTTCCTCATCCTGTTTCACATTCATCTTATTAAGTTTCAATAAATCGTTGAACATAAGTAGAGGTGAGATCTTTTACTGGTAAAGACAAATACTATTTATGCAGGGCACCTGCGCAGTTCCAGCCTGTTCCTTCATGTGATTATACTGTATGTGTGTGCATGTATGTGTGAGATATATATAAAAGGCACGTGAATGTATTTGAATGTATGCATATGTGTATACAAGTACTTAAGACAGGCAAAATTGTCTTCGCATGTACTGTATGTGCATGTTGTGTACATGTGTGTCAGTGTTTTATGTCCATGGAATAAATTTGTCCCCGGAGGGCAATGGTGGGAAGGAAAGCCGGGTAAATAGCAGGTCCCTAAGCTTATCTATTTTCTCCTCCCTTTATACTACATGTGTGTGCGTGCGTGTGTGCGCATGCGTGATGTGTGTGTGTGTGTGTGTGTGTGTGTTTACTTGGAGTATGTGATTGGAAGCAGGCTGTGAATAATAAGCTGGAGCTCACCTCCCAGCATGGAATACCATGGAGGAAATTTCCTAATGCATAAATGTTGAATTTCCTCTTCTACCAAGGCTATCACTATAGGACTCCCAAAGACCAGCAAAGAAAGACTTATTATTATTATCTGCTTTTCTTTGCATTGATTTTACGTGAGGGGGGGGGGGGGGGGTTAATGGCCTGCCCAACATCAACCGGCCCTTATCAATATTATATATTTGAATGCTAATTTTACTGTCCAATGACATGGGCCAAGATATTTTGGAACATATATATTGTGCTCCATTAAGACATCCATTGTAGGCCTACTACATTTCTGGGGTTAAATGGGACCTTCCCAAAAATGTGCCTTTTTCTGGGGTTTGGGCACCAGCCCCCTCAGTGCTCTCTGCACGGCCCTGATTGTATACATTCTGTATTTGTGTTTGCCCTTTTATTAATTTTGGAATGCCATACAATCTTACATCTTCCAATCATCACATGCCTGCACGATGCTTGTCAAAGGGGTAATCGCGACCAAGTATCAAATAGCTTTTAGGTCAACCTTGACCTCTCTTTAGCGCAGTATGCTTACTTCCTCCTCAGATATAGTGTGTCAATGTGTTATTAACATGTTTTCGTTTGCGTGTGTCATGCCCTCTGACGCAATAGATTTGATTGCAGTGGGCAGCTCCTAACTGGCTCATAACTGGAGGCGAATGACTTGTTGACATCCATATCTCCGTACAAACAAGACAAGTGAATCAGCAGCTGTGGAAACAAATGCAACACAAACAAATGACTGGTTTTGTTTATTATGATGGCCATTTTAATTGAGTTCTCACTCCTCTCCATCATGGTGATTCGTTTACGTGTCTGTCTCCTCCAGCCTGCTAGACTCTCCAGTGACCTGTTTCCCCCCCAATCTCTCACGATGGCTCGGCATGGAGACTGTGGAGCATTAGTCCATCTGCTCCTCGCAAACGGCGATACCCACTTCAAACATGACTATACTTCAGCGAAGCGCAAGGTTATATATTTCATAGAAAAATCAATGGCCATTTGGTCCTGAGGACTCAGAACACCACTACCTCTGTACTGCATGTGGCAGGAGTGCAGGGTGTAGATTAGTCTTGAACGAAAACCACTGCTGCCATACCCTGGGGTTCCAAGACAACCACTACTTTAGACAGTTCCCATAACTCCCTTTACCGCATGCAATAATGTAGGATTTGTTGCTTGAATGTGCATCGTTACTGAATATTGAATGCTGAATGGATGCTGAGAAATATAGTCTTAAAGGTTCAAAATTAAAATAAGCAGCATTTATACAGTGCCTTCGGACTTTCCGACCCTTCAAAGCGCTTTACGACGTATTTCATATGTCACCCCTCCAACCACATTCACACAGCGGCGGCACTCGCCAGAGGAAACAATACGAGGCACCAACCTGCTGACAGGGAGCAGTAAGTTAAAGATGGAGTGCCACGGTTTTCTTCCACCCAAAACATGATCATCAGGTATTATAATATAAGGAGGATAACTTTTTCCATACGCCCACCAGTTCATTAAGTATGCCTGGTTTGCCTGGTGGATGGTGATGGGTGGTGATCCACCTGAACTGAAGCCACACCCACAGCTGTAGTTGTATGATAAAGGGGGAGGGGTTAGGGGAGGGGCTGATAGTGTGTGTCACTATATTACTGTTTATTTCATTGGCCCGTTTTACTGTCAAGGGTTCAGCCTCCAGGAAGAAATCCTAAATACAAAGTTAATACACAATAGGCCCTGCGGTAAGCCCCGCCCGCTCGCTCAGCTGCCTCGATACCGTTGTTAAGCAGGACAAACATCAGCGAACCTCCATTGAGGACCGTGTTATGTCGGCGTTTTTCCGAAGAGGAATAGAAGCATTCATATCAACAACATTCATACTATAATAACGCCATGGTGAAACATTGCTGTTGGGCGTCCTGCAACAGTGCTTCATAGGCACCCAGAACGTTTGGCCGGCATTTCTTTTTATTCCTTTTCCCGTGGGTGCGCACATCATGCACATGTCAATGTTTACATTCTGGAGGTGGAGGACGCGGCGGTCACTCATTCACCCTCCCTGCTACTAAATCATACTATTAACGTCAACTTTTACTAAACAATGTTTAAATCAATCGTCTAATAAACAACTAACAACTTACCTTGGAGCAAAATGGTGTGCTTTGTAACTTTCTAATCTCCACGCTCAGTTGCTTGTGTTGGTCGGACGGCAGCCACAGGCTCCAGCCTCCAGTCACGTTCCCTCCCACTGCGGTTCAGAAAAAGAACGCTGCTTTAATACCATTTTCTGCACATTGTATCCAAAAAGTGAAGGTCTGCTAATGGTCTAAACTATTTTGAATTTAGGAACGGCAAAGAAAATAGTTTAGACCATTAGCGGACCTTCACTTTTTGGATGCAGAAGGGGGGGGTAAGCAGCGTTCTTTTTTTTCAGATCCTCAGTTATGTGGCTGCCGTCCAACACAAGCAAGTGGCAACTAGAAAGTTACAAAGCACACCATTTGCTCCAAGGTAAGTTGTTAGTTGTTTATTAGACGGTTGATTTAACCATTGTTTAGTAAAGGTTGACGTTAATACTAGTCTGATAGTAGCAGGTATGGTGAACGAGTGATGCCACCGCCGCTTCCTCCTCTAGAATGTAAACATTGTGCGCATCCACGGGAATGGAATAAAAAGAAATGACCCAAACGTTCTGGGTGCCTATGAAGCACTGTTGCAGGACGCCCAACAGCAACGTTTCACCATGGCGTTATTATAGTATGAATGTTGTTGATGTGAATGCTTCTATTCCTCTTCGGAAAAACGCCGACATAACACGGTCCTCAATGGAGGTTCGCTGATGTTTGTCCTGCTTAACAACGGTATCGAGGCAGCTGAGCGAGCGGGCGGGGCTTACCGCAGGGCCTATTGCACATAAAATCGACCAGGTCTATGAGGTGACCAGGGTGTCACCTCATATAGACACATGAAAAAAATTGGCACTCCATCTTTAAGGTCTCAAGGACACATTTTATTTAACCATGCATTTCACTATGAGTCTGGGTTTCCCACCTCTGCAGTATGACATATAGTAAGAGCAATTAATTGCCACTGTATGATTATGGTCAATATCATTGCTTAACTCTTCAGCCCTGTTTTCCTACATCTCATCCACTCCAGGCAGAATATACGGCCAAGCTCAACCCACAATCAATTGGAGAGGCTTTATTAGCACACAGGCCCATGCCTGCCGTCTCTCAACTAACTCCTCGCAGGTCAGAGATAAATGTCGGCCCAATGCCCAGAGGGGTCTTTTTGCGTAGCCTTAGCAATCCATTATGGTGACAGTGTGTCATACAGGGGGGGCCAGAGAGCTCTTTGTCCCAGGGGATCTCTAATCCAGGAGGTTGGATCTTTTTACCCAACGTACGCCGCCTCCTACCCGTTGCCTGTGACCTTCACATGTCGCTGCTGCGGTGTCGTTTAGAATTGGGTATTAATCTGCATGCAGGCCCCTCACAACTGATGTATGGACATTACCGAGGCTTCCAAATATTAGTACGTTTTGTACTTCTCACAGTAGGCCGGCTATATTGCAGAGTGCACAACAACAGCTATAGTTTCAACTCGCTTCCAAATTCCAAATTAAGCAAGATAGCACCCCATAGCTTAGCAGCAGCCAACATTGGGCACAATCAATGAAAATCCATTCTGCAAAAATTCTAATTATGACCATTGATGTCTTCAATCACGTAGTAATCCATAATCAAGGGCGGACGCTGTTGTTGAGTTTTCCGGCCTAGTAAAGGTGAACTCTTGAGGATACAACTGTTCTGTGCTGACTTCCTTCCAAAAACTTTCAATAAACTTTCAATAAACGTTTGGCATTGTGAGGCTAACATTTAGGCTACTCTCTAACAAATCTGCTGCATTCTAGAAACAGCAAATAACAAGGCAAGCACTAGTGTCAGGCATCAGGCATGACCAATCAATCTACGCAGGCTCAGAGAGACAAACTAGGCCCAGTGGCTATGGAAAGCCAAATAGGAAACACACAGCGTGTGTGTGTGTGTGTGTGTGTGTGTGTGTGTGTGTGTGTGTGTGTGTGTGTGTGTGTGTGTGTGTGTGTGTATTCTTCAGTGTTCACGTTTGCCTCTGGTACTGTTAACTGTGACTGTAAATGTAACCATCTATGTTAAAAGATGCTTACAGTATGCATAAACCCATGTCTAATTTGATGTGTGACAGCACGGGACTGTGTGTGTGTGTGTGTGTGTGTGTGTGTGTGTGTGTGTGTGCGTGCGTGCGTGCGTGCGTGCGTGCGTGCGTGCGCGTGCGTGCGTGCGTGCGTGCGTGTGTGTGTGTGTGTGTGTGTGCGCGTGTGTGTTAGATGTGGCACACTACAGTACCATAAGATGAAAGCACACAGCAGGTTATGGAGTGTTTCATTCCCTATAGCTAACCATATGTATGTCACGTTTGTTTTGCATGTTACCGTGGCAGCTGCAACTGCTCACATTTCCATGGTGGCGAGGATTCCTTGGAGGAAAGACAGCTTTCAAAACACAAATCCTCCTATATTCATATATACAAAACATGACCACAGCCGCTTTTACAATCCCACTAGTGAACTTAATTATGACCAATTATTTCAACTACGTTGTTTTCTATTTTATTGTACATCTTCTCGTGATCCTTTCATTATTGAATATTTATTTACACTTTGACCTGGCCTGAAAGTATACAGTTTCACGTACATGCCCGTATGGAGACCACCCCTATATGTCACAACTGTGACATAACCCAAGACAAACAATCACCTTGTGGGACATTTTGCACCCATTAACATGGGATGTCATGTCTGATATCTAGATTTACAGTTCAACTGGAGCCACAAACCAGGAAACGAGGATTCGGATCAATATCCAGCTTATTGTTGCCGGATAATGTTGACACATGGTTGCTATGGTTCTACAAAGTAAACGAAGACAAAGAAACAAGTTATTATATCTTTCCAGATAAACATCACATTATAAATATGACCTTTAAATAATACTATACATTTAATATTGTATTTCATTCAAATAATAATTAGCCACATATTAAGTAATTAACCGTCTTCCTGCCATTGCCGAAGCCCTTCGGCAATTGAAGCATTAATTTGATATTAACGCTTGCTGCCATTGCCGAAGCCCTTCGGCAATTGCCCTTTATTAGTGCATATGATTGATCAAGCCATAATGCTACTCACGTTAGCCGGTTAGCTAGCACTGTTGTTAGCACTGCACTGGATCGTTCATATTAATTCACCGTCGCCATAAGAATCCATTCTATCCGTTTCTTTCAATCGCCTGTATCTCCTATTCCTTGTCCCAGATGGCATTTTTGGTCAAAACAGCGTTTCTTTGACGGCACGAGCCGACGTTGTGGAGTGCAAAAATGTACCGGCATTTTTCGATCATGTAAACAAAGGTTGTCTTGGCAACGTAAAGCTGGCAGGGATAAGCTCACTTCCGGTTGAGGCAAAATGTGGCTTTTCAAAATAAGAGCTCAAATTAAAAAAATGCTGGCATGAATTAGGTCCTAATTTCTCAATAAATGGCAGCAGTAAAAGGGTTAATAAGTTAACATATCCATTCATATCATATTAATCTATTCTTAAACAAAATCCACTTCAGTAAAAAGCACTAGAACTTATATTAAACAAGTTCAACAAACACAGCAACACAAAGCAAACGCATATACAGTAGGCCTGCTGTGCATGTGTTTAGAGTTTCTATTCTAACATGCACCAAGAACAATTCATCACACATTTGGTATTTGTCGAACAAGGCTTCTGAAGTTCTGAATCACTCTGATTGTCTGTGTCAACATTGGTTCATTACAGAGGACTTGTGCATTATAGAAGAATTGGCACAATACAACCAGTTGAACCTTTCCAATAACATCATGTGGCTGCTGCTCCAAATGGTTTCTGTAGTCAGTAAAAGTTGCGTTGTGTTATTTATGACCTTGGCCTTCACCTTGACTCATGACAGCTACAATGAATGCCTAATGATTCTGTACTAGCAGGGATTACACAGCCAATAATTGATTGATGGACCCCGGCCTCTCTCTCTCTCTCTCTCTTTCTCTCCCTCCCTAACACACACTCTCTGCCTGTATCGATCTGACAGTGTGTGCCACAGAAATAAAGGACTTGCTCCTCATTTCTCAGAGGCACCAGAAATAATGATGACACTTTTGATGGAAACATTGATCAATTCTTCTTTATACAGATATTCTTCTGGTTTGGTGAAGAATGCAGAGGGAGGGCAAATATGCTTGTCCCATGAGTGTGGGATTGTCGTGGCATTTGTATCACTTTTGAAATGTCAATTACAATTTCTGCTACAATTAAGAAATGTTTGTATGGCATGGCTCCTATAGGGGGTGAGTCATCTAAATGTGTGTGTGTATGTGTGTGTGTGTGTGTGTGTGTGTGTGTGTGTGTGTGTGTGTGTGTGTGTGTGTGTGTGTGTGTGTGTGTGTGTGTGTGTGTGTGTGTGTGTGTGTGTGTGTGCGTGTGCGTGCGTGCGTGCGTGCGTGCGTGCGTGCGTGCGTGCGTGCGTGCGTGCGTGCGTGCATGCGTGCGTGCGTCTTTTCTCTTTAACACAACAATAACGAGGAGCTTGCTTACTGTTTACTGTAAAACTGTGATGTGACAACAAAGTTGATTCACTCCATATTTGGGCAAGGCTGTCACAATATGACCTCATCAATGTGACGTTATTACATGTTTTTTCTTTACCAAGTGATTAAAAGAAAAAGTATACCTTCAGCTGCTTTCAGCTCCAGAGGTTTGAATACAGAACTTTGATCTCCTCTATAGGCAGGCAATACGGTGGCTTTTGCACGGAGAAAACGCATCGAAAGAACCTTGTGGAATTAAAGGCCATCAAGTGTTCATGAACATATGTGAGACGGGGCATGGACATGTGTAGGAAAGGTCAATATGCGCACACATTCCTGGAATGGTGTAGACAGGGTGGATAAATCACCTGTAGCACTTCAGTGGGACCACGGCAGTTCAAATAATGGTCTTGATTTGCAGGCAGGCTGACATCTTGGCTCTTACATTGATAGCATTCACCAGGGAATAGTGCCATAAAAAAGGTGCTTGGTGTCTATCCATCACTCTCTCTCTCTCTCTTTCTCTCTATCTCTCTCTCTCTCTCTCTCTCTCTGTCTCCCAACTACTCTGCTTCTTTCAAGCCGCACACACAGCCAAACCAACATGCACACACACACACACACACACACACACACACACACACACACACACACACACACACACACACACACACACACACACACACACACACACTGATTTTTGTATATAAGATTCATCAAAACTCATGAAGGCAATTCAAAACAAAATTATACAGTAAACCTGGGATCAGCTCACGTGACGGGATCATGCAGTCTCTCTGTGTTTACAAGCATGAGCGGTGTTTATACGAAGGCCTCGGGGAAATAATGGATTTTAAATTACATTTATGTTCAGCGAAATGCATTTAACTGAAGAACGAATGGGATGAAACAAAGGCTAAAGACATGAGGGAACACAGAGAGAGAGAGAGAGAGAGAGAGAGAGAGAGAGAGAGAGAGAGAGAGACAGAGAGAGAGAGAGAGAGAGAGAGAGAGAGAGAGAGAGACAGAGAGAGAGAGAGATAGATTGATAAAGCCAAGGAGAGAGACAGACAGAAGCAGTGAAAGTGTGGACAGGCTTAATAGCCTAAATGTATTTAACAGGCTCTGTTGGTTTAAATATATGAAAGTATCGACTTTAGACACACACGCACGCACATGCGTATGTGTGCGCTGAGGCCAACTAAATTAGGAAAGCTCATGCACACACACACACACACACCACACTGTGTGCTCAAATGTTGAGCACAATTGGGGAGAAAAAGGGGCAAAGATAATTGGCTACACTAAACTTTGAATAAATAAATTAAGTTTTGTATAAAGTATACATATGTAAATGTATAGGCTGCCATGTTCACAGCCATGCTATACTCATGCAGTGTGGGTTTACAAAGATGTTTTGTAACAGGTGGTAATAATTACTAAACTTCACATATCAAGTTTCACATAACAAAATAGATTGTCAGGAGCACATTATAATCTCTAGACATCTATGATCTATCTTAATAATTTCTATAGTCTACTCACATAAAAGTATAGCCTCGAGACCACAGGCGTTTTGTTTTCCATAACACTTGTTTTATCTTGTTTCTTGTGATTCCTTATATAGAGAGAGATTATGCACTTTGGATTTTCCCTGTCATTGTCTTCTTTACTTATGAGGTATACGACAATGTAAAGCTGCACTGTTGTGGCCGCATCTGTGAAAACACCTTGGCCATGATGTTTGTTATGGTTGCCTAATAAAATACATATTATGAAAACTTGTGTTGTGTGATACTGTATGTGTTGCTCCATGTGACTGGAATTGCAGAAATTGTGTGTGTTGTCATCAATCTTCTCTTGGTTTACTCATTACTAGTGTTGTAATTTCCAATAGTTGATAAAAGCATGGAATTATCAAAGATAGGTCTAGAGCAGTATAATGTGCCGACAGTCTACATTTTTATGTGAAACTTGATATGTGAAATTGGATGACTTCTGTGGGTTGTCACATGAACCGTAATTACAAAGAGCTTTTTTCCCCTCAGCCCAGGGCTTTGGACTGCCAGGTCAACTGTCTGTAAGGTCAACCATCTTTAATGTTTTCGGTTGCGTCATCTGTTCATTTATTTATTTGTTACCTACTTAGTTTGTTGTGACACTGTGGTCTCGGTAAGGCCTTTTTGTAGCCACATCCAGTGTTCCACTTTCCCAGTGGCTTTACATTTATATACAAGACAGATCAATGTCAAATCAATCTCTATTGACAAGTTTCACTTGAACCCTTGAACTCCCAGCTATATATAAGATCAGAACATGCCTGTGACATGTCTTGTCCACCACCATACTTTCTTTGTGCTTTAGTCTGTTATTACAGTAACCTTGAAGGAATATTAAGTGTAAATGCTTAAGTTAAGGGACAACAGAAGAGTGTCCGTGCACATAAAGTAAACCCTTAGGCGCTTAGGTGCTGAACCCATATAACTATTGAAAACAGAAAATGAACGTCAGCACACTTATAGCTTCTCTTTGTAGATTTTAATCAAGCACACCTGCAGATATAGGTGCTTCATTAAAATCTGCAAAATGGAGCAAAGTGCAGCCTTTATTTTCAGATTTCATCATAAAGTTATTGTAAATTCATGCGTTTCTTCCTAAGCTTCGCCAGACACAGCTTCATAAAAATGAGGTGGCCTGGGTCCAAATGCCTCAAAAACTTAATTACGGTTTTTAATATGAACAAAGATTGCTGTTGTACTGTGTTGTTGTGGACCAAACGACTAACAAGGGCCAATGTTTTAACAAGTGCATATTATTGATGTACCAGTGGTCACAATAATGCATGCGTGTTTTCAGCACTATGGACAGCTCCAGTCATACTTTGGTGAACATGTGTAGGCTAGTCTACTATTGAAGTGGAGAACTTGAATGAAAGCTATCAAACCTTATTGTTATAAACTAAGGCATCTGTAAATATTGTTATTGATATTATTATTATTACCGTTTTGTTTTATAGTGGATTTGATTTACGATTTTTTTTTAACATGAACAAAATTAGTAGTGGATATAAGAGGATATAGAGGACATTCTGGGGGCCTGGGGGGGCACAGCCACATCAAACATGTGTGAATGAACACGTGGTGTAATGTTTTCTTTAATCGTGTTGTTTCGTCCAGCCCAGCGTCACACACAACAACAAGGCGTGAAGCTTGTGCGTTCCCACTTCCCAGCTGGGTCAGCTGAGTGTCAGACTGTCAGCATCCATTTATTTTCCGATTGGGTGGGTCGGTGGTAGTAGACGTGTGTCAGACATGCGCGCCGTGGGCGGGTATCGACCATGCACATTGACGTGTTGTTTGTAAAGAGCGAAAACATATGAGAAAAGGATAAGCGTGCGCTCTGTGGGACCGTAACCCTTCGCTGTGGATACGCGCATAATATAACTCTGAGAAGTTGGTGTGAGACTGTGAGTGAGGAGATGTAAGCATTGCTTGAGCGTCGGCTTTAGCTCTCCAAAGCTGCAGGGCTTTGGCTGCGAACGGCGCGGCGCGCACTCTCTCCTCTCCTTACCACCTGTATGGATGGATGACTTTTCCTCTGCGGCGGTGGAAAACCTGGTGACGCCGCGCCGGCGAGGTTAATGGATGACCACCACCTCAGTCTCATCGAGTCGCCTTATTCGGCCGCCAGGAACAGGGACAGGGACAACAACAGAAGTGAACGTCAAGACTATGCCGAGGTGAAGAAGGGCGTCGTGATGACAGTGGAAAACATGTTTGAGGAGTCCACGGTGCTCTCGTCTCACCTGTCGGTGGATCGATATGAACGCCATGGGGGGATCCCGGGCTACTACGAGCGGGTTGTTATCAACATCTCGGGCTTGCGTTTCGAAACTCAGCTGAAAACTTTCAACCAGTTCCCAAACACACTGCTGGGAGATCCCAGGAAAAGGATGCGCTACTTTGACCCGCTGAGGAACGAGTACTTCTTTGACCGAAACCGGCCCAGCTTTGACGCGATTCTCTACTACTACCAGTCCGGGGGGCGCATCCGGAGACCTGTTAACGTCCCCATTGACATATTCTCCGAGGAGATACGCTTTTATCAGCTCGGAGAGGAAGCGATGGAACAATTCAGAGAGGACGAAGGCTTCATAAAAGACGAGGAGCGCATACTGCCCGAGAAAGAGTTCCAAAAGCAGGTTTGGTTATTGTTTGAATATCCAGACAGCTCTGGGCCCGCCAGGGGGATTGCCATAGTGTCGGTGCTTGTCATTATAATCTCAATTGTGGTGTTCTGCGTGGAGACCTTGCCAGAATTTCGGGACGATAAGGAGCGCACGGTGCCATCCGTGATAAATGGCACGACACCCGAGCACCCAAACCCATTTATGGACCCCTTTTTTATGATAGAGACACTGTGCATAATCTGGTTCTCTTTCGAGTTACTGGTACGATTTTCTGCGTGCCCGAGTAAGACGAAATTCTCCAAAAACATCATGAACATTATTGATATTGTCGCCATAATTCCCTATTTCATCACTTTGGGAACGGAGCTGGCCGAGACGCAACAGCACGGGCAACAGCAGGCCATGTCCCTCACCATCCTCAGGGTGATACGACTTGTGCGAGTCTTTCGCATCTTCAAACTCTCGAGACACTCCAAGGGCCTTCAGATCTTAGGTCAGACCCTCAAGGCCAGCATGAGGGAACTAGGCCTGCTGATCTTTTTCCTTTTCATTGGAGTCATCTTGTTCTCGAGCGCGGTTTACTTCGCGGAAGCGGACGACCCCACGTCGAGTTTCACCAGCATCCCGGACGCGTTCTGGTGGGCCGTGGTCACCATGACCACGGTCGGATACGGAGACATGCACCCGGTGACCATCGGGGGGAAGATCGTGGGGTCGATGTGCGCGATAGCGGGCGTGCTGACCATTGCCTTGCCCGTGCCCGTGATCGTCTCCAATTTCAACTACTTTTACCACAGGGAGACGGACGGAGAAGAGAGCACACGGTACTCGCATGTCAGCAGCTGCGAGGAGGACGACCATGTCATCCCGGCAGGAGACGAGCTGAAAAGGACTTGCAGCTCGCCGTCCCTGCAGGGCATGAAGTCAGAATACATGGTCATAGAGGAGGCCTTCAATAAGGAGCCAAACTTCACCAACGAAAACACCCAGAACTGCGTGAACATCACGAAGATTTTCACGGATGTGTAAATGTGTCCCCTGCGTTTATTATGGAGCATGAAGGGAATTCTATTATGACATATTTTTGATAGCTATACATTGTAATAATGTCTCGGTTCATATCTGTCTGTGGGGTGGAGCCACATGATGCCTGATAGGCATTAGGCCTATACCATATCGTGGTCATGCTTGCGTCAGAAGGTGTTTTGTTCAGTGATTTTGATTATAGCCTAACAACACGTGTGGCATAATAGGCTATACTATAGCCTAGGCCTATAGCAGCCTATAATTCTATACCTGTATAAGAAGCAGATTTGTCTTGTGCTTTGTGAGGAAGACATTGTTTCATTGTCGAGTCATATAATGAATGGCAATATACTGTAAGCCTATAGCCAAAATGCCTGTAAAGGTTATTATATCTAATATATCATACACTGTTATCATACACGTAAATCTTCCAGTGATGGTTGGTTAATTATTCAGGTTAATGTATGCAAAGCGAAACAGCTTCACCAGTTATAAACTGAGCGATAGTCGTGCAGAATTGCCTATAGCCTCAATACCAAATAAAAAGGGAAATGAAGAGACCCTGACTCAGAAAATGTCATTACTCATTACCTTATTGTATTTTTATTTGCATGCACTCGCTTAAGAAATACTGTAAGGTTTTCATCCATACATCTCAAGAGATGGTATACGGAAAAAGAATTGTCCATCTGGCAATAAATGCCTTAAAATATTGTTTTCCCTTTTAATCTCTTGTCTCATGAAATGTCTAGCCATTGAAACCCATGCGCACTTGCTGCAAATGACAGTGAAATAATGTCCAGATCCATGCTTTAGAAAGTACAATATTTCTAACACAGCTAATGATAAATAAGTGTTATGCGAGGATCAAAGAACAGCACACGTGTGGTCCCTCCTTCTCCTTTAATGAACCCACCCTGTGATGCAGTCTCCATGACAACGGTGGTTTCCTGGGTAACCCCCTTTCTTTCTAAATGTTTCCATGGCATGGTTTTAGCATAGACTTTCCAACCCAATGTGTTTCTTCTCCACCTTTTCGTCCTTGGAATAATGGAGGTAATTTAACTCACATACGTCACTGGGTAACATACAGTGAATAGCACCTGATGTAACCATAATTTACAACCGTTTGATGTTGAATGCATTTATGGAACTCTTAAGGGTAATTCAGTATGAACAAATCAATACCAATCTATTGACCCCTATTTCGGCCGAGAGAATACAGGCTATCTGGGTAATAACAAGTAGGCTGTTAAGTGTAGAGGAAACCTTTGTTTGCAACACAGCTGGCAGGGTGTTCAACTCCTTTCTCATTAAAACCCCTCAGCTGTTTCTTTTTCAGGGAATCTACCATTCCAGCCCGTTTTGGACAGTAACTAGCCAAACTAGATTTCCTTGCGTACTGGAGCCTATACTTCAAATAAAATCACACCTGTGTGAAGTGAGGGGCACTCTTATCATCATCATACATCATTTTACATCATCTCATTCCAGCCAATCACAATTTGCGTCCTCACCTTTGTATGAGTTTACACACTTGTCTTCAATGTTCACAATGCTTGTGTTTACACATTTTTTTCACTGGACATAGGAGGGGCAAAAAATTTAGTATCATGTACTTTACTTGAGTATTTTTGGATTAGCCTACTTTCAAGTGAAAGTCAGAAGTGCACCACACATTCAAGACAAAAGAAAAAACTAGAGTTAGGGTTAAACTCCAATACATTTCCAGGAATAGAGAGTATATATGCATGTGACATCATCATACCGGGCACGGAACGCCTATACTGTGTGACAAAAAACGACTTTCTGGCCTTGACAGCCCATACTGTACATCCAAACAGATTGAACCACGTCAAATTCATTTTGCCACGTGATTTACCATTCACTTTACGCATGCACCTCTATAAACAACATTATGAATTAACCCCTATATCTCATAATGACTATAGGCTATCACAAATGTTATAAAAACATGGTGGTTGGCTGGCAATATTTGTGTCAAAGCTTAGCTAACCAAATTACAGTAGGCTATACTGCATCAAGTTATATCCTCACTATTTATTCCTAAACATTTTTAGGACCAGCCAGCAGCTGAATCCACATCCATTTATAGACTTGTGTTTTCAATCTATCTATCTATCTATCTATCTATCTATCTATCTATCTATCTATCTATCTATCTATCTATCTATCTATCTATCTATCTATCTATCTATCTATCTATCTATCTATCTATCTATAAATGCACCAAGTCTCTGTCTGTACGTACATGTGTAATCCACGTAACTCGAGAACTGTTCGCCCCACCGACTTCTAATTCAACACACACATCCCACACCCCCACAGGGAGTGCAGTGCCCGGTGTCGAGTCGGTCGGACCCACGGTTGTCCAGAACCGCCCCAAAAAGGCCTCTGCCCGGGCTCTGGACGGCCCCTGTCCATTGTCCATATATGGAGCTGGCCTCTTCTGACATCATTCTGACGTCTGCATAGACTCCATATTTGGGCATGCCTGACAAATAACTCATATATGCAGGGCATAAAAGGGACACAGACATAATATCTGGGTGGGGCATCCATTTGCAACTTGTATCGTTCCAAGTAGGCCAGTGCCCAACGCGCACCACTGTAGAGGCCCCAGGGGCACCGCTCTAGTGTTTTATAATAACTAAAAGCTCACAATGTGTCGCATCGTGATGCATTGTGAGGTTGAATGTGGAAATGATTATTTCATGAAATGATGCCTCTGATACAAAGGTTAATACAACTGGGCGAGACATCCTTACTTATTTAATTTTACATTAGCCAAGTCCCTGCTCTGGGACTGAACCATATCTATCAATATCACTGCACTGTCTCAGCAGAGCCTCTGTACCATTTGTTGCAGGGTTAATAAGTACCATTTAAATGCACACTCACATTCATCATGATTAGTTTCACATCAGAAATATGTCATAAATGTACAGGGAATAGGAATGCCATTGCTGCCCATTGTTTCTAAACACACTGAGTGGATTGATTTATCCGACTGTGAATACTGAAATAGCTAATGTTGTTCGAGAGACCGGGATGTTGCTTGATCCACATGGAAAAGTAATCACACATCTGTCGGCATCATTCATTATGTCCTACAACAGTGTTGTGCATGTGTGCGTGCGTGAGTGTGTGTGTCACACACTCACACAGGGTCACAGTGTGCACAAATTCATTATTGTAATCCTGTGAGCCTATGTATTATAAAGCTGATATTTGTCATGAGACTTCAGATAAAAAGGATGTGAAGATTAGGTTCCTAATGTAGTATACTGTAGGCCTATACAGGAGGATATTTTGCTGAGCTGATTATTGTTTGTTATTTCTGAACAGCTAAGTGCTGCCCTCAAGTGAAACAAGTGAGATATTACCAGAGCCCATTCAGTGTTGGATAAGGTGAGCATTAGATGTTAGGCCTATTCAATATTTGGTCCAGTTTTTACAACTTTGACCAAATGGTACCGTAAACTACACAAGAATCATGATGAAATTTCAGTTCAGTATATCATTTAGTGAGTATACACCATGGAGTGTTAAATTATGTCCCCAAGGACACCATTGTCACAGAAAAACATAGTTTTCCCATCCATGTACCGAAACTACTTCACAACATTCATTACAAGTCAATGAATGGCAGATCTTATCAGATGATATGAAGACAAAGATGCTTTGACTGGTCAGTTTATCTGACAACTTTGTCTTGTTTCGTTTGTGCTGCCATCTTGAGCATCTTCCCATTCTAAAGTGATAGTGCTCTGTTTCCTTACTGTCTCTAAGTATAGTAGAATTAAGTCATAATGTATTATAGAACCCAAATAAAGTCCCCTGGCCCAACCTGAATCTTTTACCAAATCTAATTCTAAAGATGTGACCAACTATAAAAATGACCAGAAAAGGGGCTCACCTGCAGACTGCATACAGTACCACTACAGTATACTGTAACATAAGTAATGCTATAAAGAGTTTTCCTTTTGGTGTTTTAACTAAGCATTATGTTATACTTTAGCTATTAAAAAATAGCAGATCTACAAGCTCATAGCGCGCCATCCAATGGTGCGCTACGAGCTTGTAGGTCTGCTATTTTCTTTTAATCGTAAAAATGCGGCACAAGTCTTTGAATATATATTCTTTCAGAGCTAATGTTTTTTTTATTTTGACGTCAGGCCTAAATGGGTTAAAATCTGACCTGATGCTCTGTGCTGCATGTCATCTCTCTCGCACACCTTTCCTGTGTGTTCATTATAGAACGAAGTGGCAGGCATTTTGTGCTTCCACAGATAGAAAGACCATTCGTTCTTCCTATAGAGATTTCAGATTCGTTTTAAATATTTTTTTTCCTGGAAGCCTGGAACACAGCCATCCAAGCTCTTGGTGAATCATGACCAAATCATGATAAAACATTTGATTCTGTATCGAAATATGTTTGAAAACAGCATAAAAAATGGTTACTAAATATACGTAGTAAATGGTACTAATAATATGCCTGGCGATCACCTCCCGCTTGTTGAGGGGGGCAGGAGGAACCCCTAAAGTGTAAACCTTAAACTGTTCAACTGAACTGTGACCAAGTTCCCCTTAACATGAACAATTTACAAGAGGCACTTTGTGGAAAACTAGAACACAACTATATTTTAATGTAGCTATACAAAATACATGTCAGTCAGGGACCAGGGCAATATGTCAACGAGGCAAGATCTATCGAATAAAGTTATAGTTAACTATCCTATAGGGAAGGGCGGGTCGGCCCGTGCACACGGTAACTACCAAAATGATATGGGGAAAGGCCTGGTACCAAAACAACTCATGCTAAATAACCAAATCAATACAAAAACATGCAGTGCCAGGGGTTAACATACACAACAATAAAAACCAAAAGGTCTCAACAATTAAGGAAGCCGTGTGCAACAGGGCCGACCCGGCCTTGAACAGGGTTACACTTACACTGTAACAAATGGACAGAGACAATTAAAACTGTCAGTGGAAAACAAATACCGGTATATGCCTACAGCTACGTACAGTACTGCCCTACAGACTCAACAGATAACTCAAATAAATAAAACAAAGGGTAAAATAATAGTGGAAAACAGTGGCTGGACTGGTCCCCTTAAGTAAACAAATCATTATTAAAAGAATATAAACCTTTGCTTTGCAGTGAATTATACAACAGCACCACAGTTGCGAGGACAGTGCTATTACAAAACTCCAAAATGCATTAAAATACAGAGACAATACTGTTTTACCAGTATGTCCAGTTCTCTGGACACAGCAGAGCACTTCCATGCATGGTCACTTCATCTGAAATAAATACATTTGAATAAGATCAAATAAAACAATGACGTTGACACAAATGAAAAGTGCTAAAACGTTTGGCTAACAAACAAAAGGGTGAGCTGTGAGTCTACCATAATTTCTCCTGCACCCTGCATGAAGGGGTAACACCATTGGTTGGAGCAGAGTCAAAATAGGTCTCTACTGGGAGGAACTAGACTTTTATACTGCTGGTCATGTGACTATATAGGTCAGGTGCAGTGGGTGCACCATTCACCTGGATTATAAATAATATAATTAAATATTCAAATATTTCTCTGACTCACCAGGATCCTGGATGGCTTGGTTTCAGGCTTAAAATAATATGAATATTCTTGGAAATCTCTATGGGAACCACAAAATGGGCCACCACAAGGTCCTGACTGGTACATCCTTGTCGTGGTTTTGGATCCCAATACTGTACATAAACACACCACGCATGCACGCACACACGCACACACACACACACACACACACACACACACACACACACACACACACACACACACGTTAAAAATCACATTCAGTCACACAGGCGAAAAGCTTTGAAAGAGCACAGAAGAATGATGTAAACATTACACACTATATTAGGCCTACATTCATACATTATAATTCACATTCATATTACTTTATATTACACGTGTATATCTTTACACACTTCTACAATAGTAGAACAGTATTGCTCTCTCCAGCAGAAAGGTCTCTCAGTCCCATGCACGCAGGCTGTGTGCTCTCTTTTAGAGTTGGAGGAACACAGAGCTCCATTCTCTGAGCCACATGACGTCACCGCCACGTAAGCCTGATTTATACTTCTGGTATGATGGTGTCGCACGCCATTAATAGCAGATCTACAAGCTCACAATGTGTATGACGAAGTGTAAGGCTCCAGGTGTTGCAACTGCTGCCAACTGCTGAGTGGCTTTGTCCCCCATGACTCCCCCGACTGCAAATAATATAGTCCCTTCTGCATGCTATTTTTAACGGAGGGTAAAAACGAAAACGTGTCCGCCAGTTATCCTACACCATTAATCATCCCCTGCCGAGCTCAACAGGAACAGCAACGTGCGACACCTGAATGCAGTCTGGTTGCTGGAGTCTGTTCTTGATAGCGAGGGAGGTGAGTACAACTGCAAGCAATATTCTTAGTATATTGGATAAAGGATAAAGCATGACATCAGCAACTCTACAGTTAGACACTCCCACCCCACGCACACACGCACACACACGCGCACACACACACACACACACACACACACACACACACACACACACACACACACACACACACACACACACACACACACACACACACGCACACACACACACACACACACACACACAGTTTAACAATTTATTTATGCCCGTGCGGCATGCACACACAGGGAAAGCAGACACAGGGACACAAATATTTTAGACGCAGTAATGGTTACTGTACATCAGTGGACAGCATGCGTGATGTCACGGCATGATGTCACATAAGAAATGCATGGGCTACCTTAGAAGCAGGTCATCTACTGCGGACGAAGAAGATAGATCTCTCATCTAAGGCTCAAGGTAGAGACCTCGCCCACCCGAAGAAATACCTAATTAACAGCCCATGCAGCTGAAAATAGATTCCATATAACGGGCCCCGCAAAGGCGACTGACTCAGCAGCCCAAGCACAGGTTCTCTACCATCTTGAGGGACTCCTCCTCCTATCTTAGTGGCTGATCTGAGAGATCAGCCACTAAGATATCTCACTGGATACCGTAGTTAGGCCTCCGACTGGACGCCTTGGCTACAGTTACTCACAAAGATTATGTCCTCATGATACTGTCACGGTTCAAGTCAGGAGAGCTTGTAGGACCCAAATGCAGGAGAAGGCAGAGCAGGACATTTCAAAAAGTTGAATAACTCAAAAGAACTATAGAATACAAACAAAAACACTGGAAGCACAAAGGTGTCAAGACAAGACACACGCAACAACATACCACTGGACAAGCAGGTAGTTTGTTGGAGTGGCTTGTAGACATCCAGAGAAAGTCCGTATAGGGCAGTATTGAGGGCAGCACCCAGTTTCTTGACACGAGGGCTACTACAGCTAATGTGGCTACCCAGTTAAATAAGTGGGTACACACAGGATTTGCACCCAGCATTTGCACAGGCCCGGACTGCTGGCCTATAGTGGTATTTTAGGACATTTAAAAAATTATATATATATATATATATATATATATAAAAAATGTAATCACACCTGTGTGAAGTGAGGGGCGCTCTTGGGAATTTAATGTCTGTGTAAGACGAAAATACTACACTATAGCTGAATATAGGAGGTGCTAGCGCCCCTAAAAAAAGTGCATGGATTTCGCTGTGTATACCACTTGAAGACATGCACATGTATTCATGCATGCATAGACACACAGCTCCTTTCCGTGCCATGATGTGACCAAAACAGGATGCTGTAAACAGGGGGTCAAGGAGACCATTGACCTCTCCTCATCAGATAGATACCCTACTGACCAGCATATCAAATTGAGTGGGGATGATATCCTTGAACTTGAAGCCAGTGAAAGATCAACCAAAGAAACAGTGTACACCCAATTATTCACCCCACAATGAATCCCCTACGTATGATATTTTCATCCCAGTGAATCCATAAATATAAAGGCATCAGACATATTGCCATTCATTCTCTGAGTGCCATCCATGCATCTGCTCTTTGAAATACATAAATAATAACACTCTCGAGGCTATTCATAAAGTTCACCCTTCTGGATCAAGACATGGTGCTCAAGGCTCTCAGACAGAAAGGAAAGTCCAGAAAACGATGTTGGTCATTGTCGGATGAATTATGAAAGCATATAATACCCTCCCCCACACGACGGCGGAAAATACTAAAGCCAGCCCCGAAGTAGAGAGATTGTAGGCCAGGTGCTAGAAAGTGTAGAAATAATAATCAATTATAGAAAACACGTTTTCTTTTTTAGCACCAGCTTTTTAGTTTTTACTTTCATGTCATTAATGCAACTGATTCTGCGGGTAAATGAAAAGTGCGTTGTCATCATGCTGCAACTTTATTACCTGAAATATCCCAGAGGCACAAGAGGCTCTGAGGAGTGAGGACGTGATGTCACCGCCATGTCTCCTCCCACTCCTTCTGCTTATCTGTCCCCGGAGACGGTCTCCATGGCAACAGAATGAGGCTGAGCAAAAGAGTTTGTTTGTAGCAGCGACAACACTGACTTTGAACGCAAATGAAGTCACCCTATTTTTACACCGTTTCATGACAGAATTGTAGACCAAGGAAATATCAATTAATACCCTCTTTGTTGAAAAGGTTAAAACATCGGTGAAGCCTAACATGCTCAAATAACGGCAAATAACCGGCATTATGACTACAATTCTTTTTTTTAAAGCTGCATAATTCGCATTCTTGGAGACGTCCCCAAATAGTGTTTGGAAATTGGAATTCTGTGTTCCATACCTGTACGTATCCATACAAAAAAGTTAAAAGTGCTTGCACTAAAGCCACAGATGTTACCCGACTGTGCAGGCCCTTTGTATTCCGTAATGTGTGTTTTAAGTCCCTTCTGTGCCATTGAGGTATATCATATCGGTCTGTGACGTAAGTGGTGGAGTACCAAGTGAAAGAAAGTATTACAACTCCATGGAAACAAGAATGTCATTCAGGAACACAGAATTCCAAATACTATTTGGGTGAGTCTCCAAGACACTTAGAGATACATACATCAATGTCAGAATGGATAAAATAAGTCTCTGACAGCCTTGATAGGCATTACTTTACAGCTGGTTGGGTTGCTGAAAAGTAAGGCAGAACAGCCAGGGTACAACAGCTGCCATAAGTGGAGACGACACAGCTACTGTACAGTACCTCTCTCCTTGATATACTGATATGTTGACAGACACGTTGCTCTGGGTAATTGTTGTGTGCAATTTTCTGTAAGATCTATGTTTGATGTCCTAAACACATACACATACATGCACTGTATATCTGCTGCCATTTTAAACATACATATGGCTATATAGGCTGCTATTTTAACTGCTGAATACAATTTGCCATTTCTTCTAACCATGTACCCTATAATGAATGTATGTATGTATTCTATCTCTTATTATATTACTCTAATCAGGAATATCTGGCCTGCTTGCATACCATGTATATTTCACAGTACTCGTATCAGGAATATTTTCCTTGTTCTTTCTCTGAATCTAACTCTATTCTAAGACTTCTAATATAAGACTGAAGCTATCGAAACTGAAGCTAGAAACAGTCCAGTCAGAAGGATATGATTGGAGCTAGTATGAAGTTATGAACAATAATTTCATCCACTTCTACCTGAACTTCTAGTTGAAGTTAAAGTTGTTAGCATTTACGTATGTACGTCCTTTGTCCAAGTTAGCTCATTAAGAGTGTGTGCGTGCGTGTTTGTTTGCCTGTTACACTATACATTCCAATTGAGATTCATAGAATCAGGAGGCGAGACAGGTATATCAGTTAACAGGACAGTTAACGAGAGGACATGACCCAGGAAACAGAGCTTTAGCCCAGCTAATCGCCCAGATTGTCCAGGGAGTGAAGGAAAGGCTGTGTCCTAGTGGGGTCACTATAGGAGCATTAGTTTTGCACAAAAAACACTCCTTGGGCTAAAAACGGGCATAGCCGCTTGCCCAAATGTGCCCATTGTGCTCAAATGTGCTGACCTCATTACATTTGCATAGCCGTTTTTAGCCCAAGGAGTGTTTTTTGTGCAAAACTAATGCTTGGAATGGATTCAGAATCATGGAAACCCCCTAGTTTGACATGTCACATACTACTGAAAGCAGAATTAATTTTAGGTAATTTTGTGTTATTGTGCCTTAACAGGTTGTTGATGGTGGCCATATGGATTTGGGGCTCTCATGAATTTTTTATTGAATATACCCTTCTTGTTTACTAGAATCAACAGCAATATAAAAACAGCGGTTCTCAATTTAACATTTACAAGTCAAGGACCCCCAAATTGATATATTTTGCCTTGGAAGCCCATCTGAAAGGATTGTGTGCCAGAGACCCCGTAAAAGAACACGTCATTACTAATATATAAAAAACATTTTCAAAATTGAAAATTATACAAAAGAAAAGTGTCGCATTCGAATCACAATATACATTATGAGCTTGTAGATCTGACATTTCAGAATAGCTAAAGTATAAAGCTATTTTGATGATTTTGATGCTATAGGTCTATTATTAACAATTTTGCTGGGGACCTCCTGGAACTCCCTCGGGGACCCCTAGGGGTCCCCAGACCCCACTCTGAGAAGCACTGCACTAAAAGCTCCAAAGTCACCCTCCAATACCTGCACCATGTGTCTATCATCTATACTGCACTACGGCATGCAGCCTGCACTGCAGCGTGTTCTTTCGCAAACATTGCATAGAGTAAAACAGGGTATTATGGCCTGGTAATCCAGTCTGGCAGTGTGACAGACTCCCAATCCCGACGACCTTTACTGCATGTCTTCCCCCCATCTCTCTCCCCATTTCCTGTCAGCCTACTGTCTGTCCCTCCATAAAATATATAAAATAAAGGCAAAAGCCACAAAATAAACACATTATACTGCACACTGCATGGGGATGAAAGCAAATCTGGAATTTTATGTCGTTTCTCGGAGGATATATTACAGGAACAGCACAGGGTAATCCAATGTTGTTCCAATGTTCCAATGCATACATGTGTAAGTTTGTAAATACATCAAAGATGCAAATATAATCCATTCCTAATGGATGCCTTGGCCTGGAAGAGAGGTCATCAGGTGGTCTCCACCCTTCTTAGAGTGTTTCAACCTTCAACCACTACACTCTCCAGTTGGTGGGTCAGCAGTGATTGGCCAATTCACTGCCCTCTCCTCCAGGCTTCCAGCTATAGACAAGTCCACAGAGGGGCGCCCCGCGAGCAGACATCACCGAGGCTCAACCAGCACTGGGAGAGAGGGCCACACCCGGCCAACAGGGAAGTAAGCAACCTGCCGGCCAGGTGCAGCAAACCAGTGCTGGCCACCCCCGTGGACCCGCCCACTGTCCTTTCTCTCCTGCCAGAACTAACAGGAAGCTCTCTCTGCCTTGTGTGTTCTTGAGGGACTGCAGCCACTGAGAGGTCTCTCTAGGTCTAGAACTATGGTTTGCCTCCTGCCTAGTGTCCTCCTACATCTCACCAGACTGTTCGTCTGTGCGGTGTGCATGTGTCCGTCCTTGTCCACACTTGGCCTTACTCTGGTGTATTTGAGTCAAGGGAGCCTTCTCTGCATCTGTGTCACTGTCGTAGTTGTTGTCGTTGAATCTGTCCTATCGAGTCCCTCTTCCTCCCCTCCTCTCTGGAGACTCTGGGGGTATTGCTCATGTGTACGGTCTGTAGCTTGCGTGGTGCCTAGCCTGGGTAAACCCCTCCCCGTGGTGCCCTCTTGCGAGTGCTGCAACAGAGGTTGCTAACCCCTGTTGCCAGTCTTTCCTGGAGGTCAGCTGTCTCTCCAGCGTCACCGACCTTCCTCGGTTGCCATCCAGACTTTCCTGGAGGTCACTGGTTTCCCAGAGAGTTCAGTTTGTAAATACATCAAAGATTCAAATATAATCCATTTCTAATGGATGCCTATAATAATGAATGAACCTTCTCTGCCAGAAACCTCAACTTACAGAACTGTACATAATAAAATAAGTCCAAACTAAGATGTTAATTACTCTGGCTGTAGTAGCTTACTACGTGTAAGAATGGAGCCGTGTGCATCAATTCACAATGGAGTTAAATTAACTTATACTGTGTAGATGCTCTGAAGAAGGCTAAAAGTTGTCAGCTTTGTGTTAGTGATATAATAACTAGCCTATGCAAATTAGTCTTTTGGATGTCTCTATGTCTATGAATTCCTTTATTTTGTTGTCATGTCTGTGCTTTTATACATCTCGGTAATAAAACAGACAATAGTGGACTGGACATAATCCCTCTTATTTGTTTCTTCTTTTGCTTTTCTTTAAGTGGCCATAACTATCTTCTTCTCGTGCATTCCTTCGTTGTGATTTTAAAAACAGCAGCATGCAGTGCATGCGCTGCACTTTTGAATACACAGTTCATATTATATCAGGAAGCACTGTAAGGATACTTCCTGAATATAATCTAACCATCAATTGGATCCTTTTGTTGAGATCATTGTGAAAGGTATATATAGAAGTCAGAAAATGAATTATAAATGAGTCCCTTTCTCTCAAATGTCATGAGTCAAGCCATAATGTTCTACCTAAGCAACTTCTGACCGATATCAGACTGCATAATCCATTCATCTCCATTAGGATTAATCACATTGACTATTTCCATGGTCAGTATACAGTATCCCTACAGTGATGGAGGGGAGCATTTGAATATGTGTCACTAACTGTAAATAATATGTCAAACAAAGATATATTGTTAACAGGGGGCAGATGAAGTTGTACTCCACAAGACAAAATCATAAACCAGAAAACTGGTCTAACTGGCTTAACTCATAAAGTATGCGGTATATGGATAATGCTGTAACGGGTCGCTTTTTTATATTCTTTAACACTCTTGTTTTACCGCGCATACAAGCTTGCCTGGCCAACAGTGTTGCGGCTTGGCAGTAATACTGCAGTGGACCTGTGTCCTTGCACCTTTGCTGTTGTCTGGCAGTATTCCGGCTAAGCCACGCACTAACGCACACAAGCACACTCACACAGACGCACGCACGCACACACACGCATGGCGCTGAGGGCGCACACACACACGCGCGTGCGTGCACACACGCACGCACGCACGCACACACACACACACACACACACACACACACACACACACACACACACACACACACACACACACACACACACACACACACACACACACGCACACACACATGCACGCACATCACACCTCAGTATGATGAACATGACTCGCTCTTTTTGTTCCATTCCCATCGTCTTTTCCCTGGCTCACTCCTTCTCCTCCAGCCCCTCACAACTCTATCCATCTCTCCCTGTATCCCCCCCCCACACACACACACACACATTGCTCAAAGGGGACACAGAGAAGGACACAGGAGCCGCAGCAGCAGGGAGATTACCTTACCTCAGCTCTCTTTCAGTGTCTCCGCTTTCCAAACCGGTCCTGCCTCAAGGCCAATTTGTACTTTGTCAAATAACGGAGTCGTGCACCGAAATTAGACAATCTACCAGCTCACAATGCGTTGCATCGTGACGCATGGTGAACTTGAAGATCGGCTATAGTAGCCGAGTAGGCTACAAAGTGCGTGCGTGCGTGCAACATGCATATACTTTGTCATATGATGAGTGTGAATTTGTATAACATTTCTAACAGAAAGTGTGCTTTGAAGAAACGTGAAATGGTGTCTGGCACAAATGGCCTGGGCCTACAGTATGTAAGTAGGGAGTGATGAAGAAAAGTGTGCTCATAGCCAACTAGGAGTGTCAGAGTCAGAGATGAGCTTTTCACAGACACACTGCTGGATGGATTGACCAATGGATGGACAGGATCGAAAACATAATGGGCCAATATGGGAAACCTTCAGTTCACAAGTTATAGGCCAAAACATGAATGGGCTGTTACAGCACCACCATGAGGACAATTTGGGGTGAAGGACAGTACTCCAAATGCTTAATTTGCAGATCAGAAATTTTCTGAAATTACTGTAGTGGGAAACTACTGGATATATCTTGCAAACATCATAGAAAACCCAAACCTTTACCCAATGAGTCGTTTTGTTTTAAGTGTTTTTGTTTTGCCACAGCCACAGGCAGGGCTCACCAATAAAGACCCTTCCTCACCTATGAAGTTTATTTTATGTGTGCCTTTGCCTGCATGCCTAACATATTATGACAAGGACTGTGTTTCTCCCGATATCAACACATGTATGTAAGAACAAATGCATTGCTGTCGCTACAACACCACCAACACGGTGCTCGTCTCCACCTCTGCATGTGATTAAAACACACAGAGCATTTAGAGTCCCAGGGTACCTTCGCTTTTAATTAAAGCAAAACGCCTAACCAACGCAATGTGAACGGAGCTAACAGAGAATGCATTAACAACAGTCTTTGTAAAGGGCCCCTGGCTCATAAATAATGTCTACGCTGGCAGGGAGGGAACCTGGGAAAGCCATTAAGAGAAAGAGGCTGTGCGCATGCGGGTCGTCAGACGGGAGCACAGACAGGCAGAAGGGAAGGGGGTTGGAAGGCCCTGACAGTCCTCGTGGAGTAAACGTATGCGTAGTCGAGGTCTCACACAAATCAAACTGTCGGCCTGGTCCACCATCCTCCCCCCCCCATACTTCTCCTCTATCATGTCTGCTTTCCCCTCCTCCCATCCAGTCAGAGGGATTCCCTCTGACCTTTGGTTTATATGTAAGGTCATTTCTGCCACGATGGAAAGAACATGCACCTCCAGCACCCACACTAATGACTATAGGCGGGAGGGGGCTTCTATAGACCACATTCTGGACCGCAGCCGAAGCAGCAAAGTACAATGGACAGGGTATTTATTCTATTTTTGCACGGCATCTATTAATAATGAAGTTTGTTGCAAGAAACAACTCACAATAACCACTGACGCACGCGTGTGTGGTGTGTAGGTTCAACCCTGACCCCATTCCAAAAGCAAAATATTATTGCTAACATCATAGAGAATTAAATCAATAAGCTGTTGTATTACAGTATTGGCCAGAATATAAAACGTTTTTTGAAGATCAAATATAGCCTGTGTTTTAGTTTAGTTTCGTTTTTTTTTTATAGTTATACTGTTATAGGAATGTAATAAAATGTGTTTAAACTTTATAACTTAGCTTATTGGCATTTGTAAATCAATTAACCATTTCATAGAGGAACAAAAACAACAAAACAGGATTCAAGTGGGGCCCAATTTCACCAAGTAGCATGAAAAGGATGGAGAAAGCACAGAGAAGACAAAAGTGTAATCAACAATGGAAGGACAACCTCTGATTGTTGACTAGAATTCAAGGGAGAGGATGACATAAGGAATTCTGCACTTTGTAAGCAATTACAAAACAGCACGTTTGAAAACCTGATTCTTTGTACAGCCTAGTGGTCATAGACAAGTAGCCTGGAGACAGATCTTAGCTCAAAATTGAATCTACAATGCAGAATGTCCCATCACATGTTTTCAAATGTACGAAAATCTTTTGAAAATAGCTGATCTACAAGCTCACAATGTGTCACATCGCGGCGCATTGTGAGCTTGTAGATCGGCTATTTTCAAATGGCCGGAATGTGAATAGTGCTGAAGTGGTCATCAAAATCTACAAAGTAACTATAGTAACTAAAGTTGTCAAATAATTGTAGTGGAGAAAAAGTACAATATTTGCCTCTGAAATGTAGTAGAGTAGAAGTAAAAGTACTGAAAATTTGACGTACTCAAGAAAAGTACAAATACCTCAAAATTGTACTTAAGTGCAGTACTTAAGTACTTACTGTACTTCGTTACTTTCCACCACTGTATTCGGGTCATTGCAATCAATGTCTCGCACGAACAATAGGATGCCAAGCCATGGCAGCTGGGTCTGTCGTGACAACCTCCCTGACTCACAACGTCAACCAAGAACGCTGTCTTCTACAGTTTTAGCCCACAATTTTTGTAACCCATTATTTTTTTCACCCAGTGTCAATTGTCTAATGTAATCCTGGGCTCTACACTCCCTCTGCCAACGGACTGACCTCATGCTTCCAGAATATATTCATATTCCTCCACAGGAGATTGGATTGTCCCGGGTGGAAACAAGCCTGCCTGGTGAGTGATTGGCCTCAAACGCTTCCAGCAGACTGGCCAGGGCCCCTCCTAAATGTGTGTTGCATGAGGTCATCAAAGTAGACCAAACAGTGGTTCTATGGGACCTTCTCAGTCTGAGTCATCATGGGCATCGTCAATACTGAGCACTGGGTTATGGCATTTAGCTGTCTGCTATCCACACATAAACTTCAGTTATTGTCCTTTATGCACAACACAACAGGACAATGGAGATGGCCCAGGGACAGTTGGAGAGTTGGATTATCCCTGATGCCTATACTTCTTCTGCACTTTCTGCTCCGTGGCTGCCCTTTTTGCAGGGCAATCAGTGGGGACAGAGACGGATGTGTCCAATCTCATGCTGGTCCTCATCGGTTGAAAAATTCTGTGTGGAAAAGATACCATATAGTTCCTTGCGAGGCTCTGTTAAGGCCATTACCCATTAGTATGGCAGAACACTCTTTTACAATTTGCTCAGCGGCGAGGCTTGGCCAGTGGTGGTGGTCGTAGTAGTCAGCAGTCCACAGAGTGTTGCTATGCCTGTAGGCTGTTTTTGGGCTGCGTTAACGCCTTCTTGCCACTATGAGAGACCAGCATCTTCACCGGTATTTTCTGGTACTGAGACACCATGGGACACTGGAGGCTGGAGGGAAGCTGTGTTTTCCTCTATATTATCCCACGTCTGTTACACAAATGTAAAGAGACCAATGGAATGGAACTGTTTCGTTTTGTGGCTGTCACGCATGCAGCCATTTTCACTGGCCAGCAGTGGCCACGCATGGACGTGGACACATCCACTTGTGCATGTGAAGAGGATTTTACAGCTCCTCGTAACATCACATTGACCAGACGTCCCACTGTGGCTGGGCTTGGCATGAACAGTCGCATGCAAATCCACACACACAATAAAGCATCATGTATGGGCGACGTCTATTTTGGGGTGGCTGTGTGACTCATTCAGGGGTTTCTCATATAACAAAAAATACTGAATAAGTTAATAATTTAATTACATACATATTAACTACATGAACCCTAATGTCCCATTTCTGGGATGAACATTCTGCTATTTTCGGCGAAGAGAGGCCTATTTGGTGCGTGGAAGGGAAATACAAAGTAATTATACAGTAGTAATTAAATAAGTAAATAAGTAAGTAAGTAGGTCAGCTTATTGTCTGTATCGGCCAGGAACGATTGTCTATCTCCTTTTCAGGGAAAAGGTGAAGGAAATACTACCATGCAGTCAACTAAGTAGGCTGTATCAGTGGCGTATCCAGGAATTACGTTTTGGGCAGACAAGATGTGTTAATTGTCGTCTCCCCGCGCACAATCGTAGCACTAAAGGTTTTCAAAGAGATATACCTGCCAGACGAGTAAGATACAAAGGCTGAAAGGCATGCATTTACATTCCAATGGGTGATAGAGGGTCCATCCATTAATAGTTCTCAGGTCTTGTTTTTGTCCTCTTTATTTCTCATTGTATGGATTTTGGCCAGGCCAGAAATGGATTTTGACATGCATCGGACGCCTGCCCTCACCTTATTGTGTAGATACGCCTCTGGGCTGTATGGATTTAAGTGGTTATTTCCCCACAAACACATTCCCCAGGCATACAAACAACAAAATAACACAACAAGAGGACAATAAATGTGCATGTGCATATACCTAGCCTATATGTAGCATGGGAAGATCCTCCTGTGGAATTGAATATACGTTGCCTGATGAGATTTATTCCATCATCAGATATGTCAAGCATCATCATTTAACAAGTCATGTATGAATAAATATAGCCTACTTATTTCACCCGCTGTCAAATTTGAATGTGACAATCGGAAGATAACTTTATAAAATAAAGCATAGCCTACATTGCTGATCATCTTTTGCAATCAACAGTGCGATTGACTTTGGCAGTTTTGTTAAATCAACAGCTGTGCTGCTAATAGGCCTATCCTATTCTGAGAATATTATGCAGCCTATACCCCTAAACCCTTTGGTCCACACATGCACGCGTACTGACACACACACACACACACACACACACACACACACACACACACACGCACGCATGCACGCACGCACGCACACTCACACACACACACACACACACACACACACACACACACACACACACACACACACACACACACACACACACACACAAACTATAACCTACATTGAAGGGGGTAGTGGTGCAGATGGAGCTATAACCTTTATTGCTTTACCCCAGCAGTCACTTTGTATGCATAGCAATGCTGCAGATTTGAACGATGGCCACTTTGATTAGACAGCAAGAGCAAAATGCATATGCCACACCTCCAATGAACTGATAACTATAGCCTGCAGCGGTGTTGCGTTCTGCAAGACTGCCTCTGTGAAATTGTGGGCTATAATCTATATCCTCTCTCAATGTCTTTTCAAAAAGATGCTGTTATCTTCTAAAATTAGACTGCAGGACTCTGCCAATTTTGAATAGTCCTCCTGTTATTGCCTATGGGGATTTGGATACAGGGTTATGGCCTAAAAAAAACGAAAAGAAAAAGGAAATGTTTCATGCAATTATTACAAAAAAGAAAGGAAGAAAGAAAGAAAACCATAGAAAAGTAACATTATCTTCTTGCCTTTATAGCCTAAACCCGTTCATCTGCAATTTAGTCAGTATAGGCCGGCTAAGATTGCATCTGCTAATGTAGGCCTATTGTTTTGCTCTTGTATTTTAGTATTTTTCTTGTGTAGCCTACTTTACTTTGGTTTCAACACTGTTGTGTTATAAATAAAGGGGATTTGGATTTGATATTATTTATTACAGATCGCATTGTCCGCTTTCCCCTCCGTTCTTGCACGTGTTGAGCACTTTAACAGGACGATTACCTGCGGCGCAGCGGCGGCTGTCTGCAGCTTCACAGCCCGAGCACCGACGACATATATCGGCTAAGAATAGTGAGGGGCAGCCCATTCTGCTGATCCCAGCATCTTTGGCTATTGAGGGAACCACCAGTCCCCCTTGGTCGAGTAGATTCTAGACCCCCTCCCCTTTTGTCCATCTCAGTCCCACGGCAACCTGCTAAGGAGTCGGGGAGGGGAAAGCGAGGACACACCCGCATAGTGTGTCCGCTGTGGAACGCCGGTGCGCACGGAAAGATGCTGCAGAGTGCAGACAGACAGGATTAGGTGGATAGGATTGATCGGCTGTCTTGAATTGGAAATTGTTTTGTTTCATTTTACGGAATCAAAGACTGGAACACGCGGGCTGATTGTCACCGATACCAGCCAGGGACATCAACTAACACCCAAGATAGTAAGAAGATGTCTGCAGGTAGGCGTGATAATAATCAATATGAAATACCAGCCTAACCCATCATCTTTGATTTCACGGAAATGGATCTAGCCTAGGCTTCTGGCCAGCACGCATTTTTGTGTAAAACGAAACGTATCGTGACGACTTTCATGCTCTCAAAAGCCTGCATTTGTTTTTTCAAATAAGGTTTAGCCTGTGTTATAAAATGTATGTTTCTCTGGTAGCCTATATAGTATAGTGGCTCTGCAAGCCAGATGTATTTTTTTCTTTCTTTCTCCTTCTATGGATAAATAATTTATAGGTGTTTTTGAATATTTCAGAGACACAGGCACCATTTGACTAGTAGGCTACCCAGACTGACAAGAAGAAACACAACTACTTTGAAGTGAATTCACAAATTGAAATATGTGTACGTTTTGAACATGTTTGAGAATGAATACCTCTTTAAAGACAATCTTACATCTGTGTTTTTTAACTGTATATTGGCTTTCTTTGATGCTGTGTACATGATGAACTGCATGGGTGCCTGCTGCATTACATATTCACGCATGGCTTCACTGCAGAAGGTGGTCCTGTTAATTTCAATGAATATTGTCAATTGCAGCAGCTCAGTGTTTGCACATGTCCCAATTCATGAGCCACGTACGTCTTTCTGCTGGTTGCCTCCAATATTTACCTGCATTGAGGCAATTTATATGCAAGACAGCTCACCGGCTATTTCCTTATTTAATCTACCCCAGTCAGCTGCAATACAGCAGTTTCAGAATTCCCAGAAATTATTTAATATGTAGGCCTACTCGAGTCACTCGACTGTCTCACTCTCATTACAACTATATGCATTTCTGATATTCTGTTTTATAACCTAATGCAGTAGCAGAGTTTTGAATGTATCTCAGATGTACCTGACCTTCGTTTTGTCTGTCTGTCTTATACATGCAGCCAGATCCTAGGTTACATCCTGTGGCCGTCAGGTCTGTACGGCGTTGAGCCCCCTCCCTCTCCTGGACCCACCCTGCAGTTTTCCAGGCTGCAGGACCCTGACCCACTGAAAAGTGCAGGCCCCCTCTCCCTGCAGAATGACTGTTGCCACTGGCGACCCCTCAGACGAGGTGGCCACAAACCCGGGTCACCCCCAGGACTACGACCCAGAAGCTGACCAGGAGTGCTGCGAGAGGGTGTTCATCAACATTTCGGGGTTATGCTTCGAGACACAGCTCAAGACCCTCTCCCAGTTCCCAGAGACCTTGTTGGGCGACCCCAAAAAGAGGATGCAGTACTTCGACCCTCTGAGGAACGAGTACTTCTTTGACAGGAACAGGCTAAGCTTCGACGCCATATTGTACTACTACCAATCAGGGGGCCGGCTAAGGAGGCCGGTTAATGTTACACTCGATATTTTCTCGGAGGAGATCCGTTTCTACGAGCTTGGGGCAGAGGCCATCGAATTGTTTAGAGAGGATGAGGGTTTCGTCAAGGAGGAAGAGAGGCCCCTCCCTGAGAACGAGTTTCAAAGACAGGTGTGGCTGCTTTTTGAGTACCCAGAGAGCTCAGGTCCTGCTAGGATTATCGCCATAATTTCTGTCATGGTCATTCTCATATCCATTGTCAGTTTCTGTTTGGAGACACTACCCATTTTCCGCAATGACGACGGCGACGGACACAAGGTTCGCACAGAGGTATTTTCACCTGAACTCAACACCACAGTTGTCACCTACTCCTCCACCTACTTCACAGATCCCTTCTTTATCCTAGAGACTCTTTGCATTATATGGTTCTCCTTTGAGTTCCTGGTGCGCTTATTTGCCTGCCCTAGCAAATCAGGCTTTTTTGGCGACATCATGAACATTATTGATATCGTCGCTATCATCCCATACTTCATAACTCTTGGCACAGAGCTCGCTGAGAACCCAGAGGATGGCCCAGCAGGCCAACAAGCCATGTCCTTAGCCATTCTCAGGGTCATCCGTTTGGTCAGAGTGTTTAGGATCTTCAAGCTCTCGCGTCACTCCAAGGGGCTTCAAATCCTGGGCCAGACCCTTAAAGCGAGTATGAGGGAGCTCGGCCTGCTCATATTCTTCCTCTTCATCGGGGTGATCTTGTTCTCCAGTGCGGTCTACTTCGCTGAGGCCGATGAGCCCGAATCGCAATTTGAAAGCATCCCGGATGCCTTCTGGTGGGCCGTGGTGTCCATGACGACGGTGGGCTACGGCGACATGGTGCCGACCACCATCGGCGGCAAGATTGTGGGCTCCCTCTGCGCCATCGCGGGCGTGCTGACCATCGCCTTGCCCGTGCCCGTCATCGTCTCCAACTTCAACTACTTCTATCACCGCGAGACGGAGGGCGGTGAGGAAGCTGGTCTCCTGCCGGTCCCTACGGCTGACTCTGCAGAGGAGCTGAAGAGTCATGGCTCCACCGTCAGCAAATCAGACTATATGGAGATCCAGGAGGCGGTGAACAACAGCAACGAGGACTTACAGGAAGAGAACCTTAAGACGCCCAACTGCACGCTGGAAAACACAAACTATGTGAACATCACCAAAATGCTGACGGATGTGTAGTCGTCTGCTCTGGTTGCCTTTCTGCTCCCCATCACCATGGGGCAATGTGGAAAGAGCCACTGGACGTCATTTATCTATATCTGCTGGAATATCAAGGCAATAGAATCCAGAATGTCTTCTTCATTTGATGCAACGAGAGATGGAGAAACATTCTTTTAGAGACCTATGCTCACAGCCTCACACCCCCTACCATCCCACCACCCCGCTTCCCAGGTTACCCCTTAAAACCCCTTGGCAACTCACTAATTACTATTAACAGTCTAAATGTCTTTTTTTAACTATATAATTTCTTTTAGCATGGAGTTGGCTTGTCTGAGTGGTTGTTTAAAACCAATATTGAAAATATTAGCCAAAAGTAGTCCACAAAATAATTAATGAAAAAGAAATGGGAGAGACATACTAGCTGATTCTATTTTCTGCTTCTAGAGAAAAACAAAAAAAAGCTAAAACAAAGTGCTTATTCCATATCCCACCACTCTCCCCTGCACTTCTGAAGAGCCCTATTGCGTGCTACATGTACATATGCTGCTTCTTGGAGCCAATGAAACTGTTTTGTGCTAATCAACGTAAAGATGAAAGGACGTGTGTGCCTATAAAGCAAGACCACACCCCTGCTTTGGCCTGTGGTCAACTAGCCTGCTAGAGACGAGAATCGAGGTGGATGAAACATCAGCGCTAAGCGTATGGTTTGATACCTTTTACTCCCAGTAGACATCAGTATCTGATGAATGACTGAGAATGGCCCTAGTCTTATATGTGCTTTGGTCATACATGGATTATGTACTGCAATGCTAGCTTTTCCCCCTTCATTTACACTAAAGCGTTCTTACTTCAGAGCTTTGAGGACAATGTGAATGTTACTTCCTGATTTATTTTTTGTTTGTTTTTTCAGTCGGTTTTCACACATACTAACATAGATAGGTAGGTATAATTGTGAGTGAACAGATAACCGTAGTTTCATAGCTATTAGGTGCTGTAAGTGGTAAATGTAGATTATTGCATGAAGTTCCATGACTGCCATATGCTTCAGCACACCACTGTAGAGTGCATGAAGTTCCATGACTGCCATAAATGCTTCAGCACACCACTGTAGAGTGTCTGTTGGTACACTGAACCTTTAAAGTCTTCAGTCCATCACAGTCTAATCTAAAAGGATGCCTATAGGGTCTTACAAGAACATAAGCATTGTTACTGGATTTCCTAGGGGATAATTGTATTCGCCATTTATCCAATTAATTGTAGGATGTGAGTGTTAACACAACATTCCATGTAGAGGTCATTGGCCGGTAATGTAATTCGCCAGGTTGCTGACATGTAGAACGATTGCAGCTGAGCAGTGATTACAGGTAAACGCTTAACTCATACTGTAGTTATTTAACATTGATCTCATTACAGACCGAAATAGACTTGCACTGCTGTCTTCTGCGGCTGTTATATACGATAATGTGCTCGCAATCGAAAAAGAGTACTTTTAAAGACTTGTATAGAATAACACTTCCCCTCTACTGCCTTCATCAAGATGGGTTTACGCTGCTCTCCTAGTGTTGCATGACCTCACAACATTCCTAGACGCATGAATTTAAGGTCAAAGAAGAAGCTGCCTCTAAACAAAAAAAGAAAGTCTACAGTTAATAATGTAGTTAATATTTATTTCAATATTATACAGTGCAGTATACACATACTTTAAAATTAACCTGATATAAAAAAGCAATGTTTAACCAATAAGAGGAAGGGAAATTCTTTACACAATGCAGATCATTGCCATGTTTTTTTTTTTCTTGGTGTTTTTTAATGAAAATCTTGTTTGTTCAAAGCACTATTCCTGTAGAGTGCCAAAAGCACAGTCTTGCTAGCCACAATTTCACTCTTGTTATAAATTAGGAGCCAGTGCCTGATTTGGAAAGAGAGTAAACGTTGTAAAAGCTGTCATGTAATTCAGGGTCTAGTTCTAGGCTAGCACCCAGCAGAGAATCAAACATTCTGTCAGCCCTGTCAAAGTAATATTCAAAGGCATTTGGGTCGATATTGGAGGTGACTTTTTAGCCATTGCATAGCAGATATTATAGCTAGACTCTTACTTAATGCCAATGAAGCTCCTGCCTTTCTTTATCGTTTCATTGATGTCTTAAGTAATCAGAAAAGGTTCAGGGGAGGAGCTGTAGCAACTGTCGAAGTGAATAATAATGTACTGGCTTGATTTTACTTGACTTCATTATGAGAAATGTACTCTTTAGATTTTAGGTTGGGGCTCTTTAACTGCTGCCATTATGTGCTCAGGATGCCTCATTTAAATGACTACAATGAGGCTTCTGTAGTTGTCTCTGTCCAAGCCATCTACCCCATCAAATGATTTTGAAAGAATTCTAGAGAATTTCAGTAAATTAGCTCAAGCAACATATCACTTATTATAACACAAGAGAAATGGAAGATGTTGGAATGGAGAAAAACATCTTGGCAGTTATAAGGGGCTGGAACCCTGCTTCTGTAGAGTCTGGTTGATCTTTCAAGAGCATTTTAGCAATATTTAACATTTTTGTAGAGCTGGTGATATGACAGAGGGTATTGTGTGTTGACAATGAGTGAGAAGATATTCTAAAATGATCTCTCGCCCCACAACACCACCAGTATAGACCTCCACACTGTCCGACACAGATCTTTATTACCATAAAATGCAGGTGCACAACGGTGTAGTAGTTTACATTTTCTGTGCATGTGTGTGTGTGTGTGTGTGTGTGTGTGTGTGTGTGTGTGTGTGTGTGTGTGTGTGTGTGTGTGCGTGCGTGTGTGCGTGTGTACAGTATGTGAGAGTGTGAACCACCACTGAATGTCAGTGTCTTAGCCATGGTTGTACAGCTGCATCTACAGTATGCAACAATGTGCAACCACCTGCATGCCATTGTATTTAGGTTAAACCAAAAATGTGTCTATGCATGCAAATGCATTTAATTTACTCTCACTTTTTCCCCATTTTTTAATTTGTATTCATTTTTGTTTTTACAATGGACAGATACTCATGACACATTGGCAGAGAGCATGTTTAATCTGTTATGTTTGGAATTGGGCACTTCAACAGACAATTTTACTTTAGCAGCTAATTTTGGAACAGCTTATTTGAAAAGATTGCAACTCAATTGTTCCTTCGATAAGCACAAGCAGTGTAATTTCTTATTGTTGTGCTTGCAGATTTACGTCGTTAAACTTTTTATATTCAATGCATAATACAGAGACAACTTCTTAAGGAGCACCACAGCTTCTAAAAAAAATAAAGAACAACCCATGGTTTGAGGGACCCACCAGCAGATTCTCACCATAAAAAGGGTGCCCCAACAACAGTGAATACGCTGAGAAATCTATGCAGAGAAAATTTGTCAACTGAAAGAGCAGAGGAATCAAAACAATTACTTAAACACCAATACATTTGAACAAATGGAGTTGCTGTTCTGGATGATTTGCTGTAAGATGTGAGTGCTGACACATACTGTTTGTACATTGAATATCTGCGATCTCTCCAAATGTCATGGTTACAGTATGTTGGAATTGTACTGTGAGATGTAAAGGGCCAACCACACCGTGAATGATAACTATTACAGATAACTATAACGGTAGTGATGTGAGCATCCACATACAATTCTGTAAATGTGAGCGATGTGTTGAACATCACACCCAGTTAGTTCAGATGGATTTTGATTGGTGTTCATCTTTCATCATATCGCTCTGTAACTATATTGTTCACCACTGTCGCTGCTGTTATAGTTTTCTTTTTACTCTGCCATCCACTTCAGTTAGAACTATTTTTAAAACCACGCATTTATTGTTATCGTTCTTGATGTGGACAGCTCTTAATAGTCATGACCCACTTGCTCTCTATAAGAAACATCAAACATGTGATAGTCATACACATGTGCGTATATTTTCCATTTTCAAATGAAAGGTGGACTCATGTAAGGTGATGAGTTGATTAATATGCAATTTGTATGCATGTGTGTGTTGGGTGAAGGGAGTTACTCATTATTTGATTTAAGGGCCTGGTAGGTTTCCACTGAAATAATATGTACAGTTACAAAATCCTCCTCCATATCAAGGAGGCCTGAAAACATATATCAACTTAACTTGGTACAGTGGATAATGGAGTTTCTTTCTATGAAATGAAATGGGAGGGAAATAATGTATATAGACATTTATTATAGAGCAAAAACCATGTGCTATATACTGTATGTGAAAAAAGTAGTATTAAACTGCACTTTACAAGACCAAAAGAACAATCTATGGAAAAGGAGAAAACAGTACTTAAAATGCATATAATCCTTCCAAATGATCATAACCATGATAAAATATCAATATCAATGAAGACAATAGTAATTCAAATCAAGCTGTGTTTTGTGTGTTTTATTTCTGGTGTTGGTCTTTGTTCCTGTTTGCTGCTCTACTGTGGGGATTGAAATGATTTATATTTGCATATTCCTGTTCCAAATGGTGTTACCTCAGAACACATTGAGGTGTCAACTTCATGTTTAGTTTTGTTAAATGCCTATCACTACTTTTCATGCACTCCCATAATGTTATTGCTCGTGAGGCATTTAGACCACAAGCGATTGTTTGAGAGATCATTTTAAGCTGAGAGGCTGTGTTTGAAATGCCATTAATCGATCAAAGGATGCTTCGTGCATGGTTATTCTTAGGGCATGCGGTCTTTGTAGCCATGGGTGATGTGCGGAGGCCATTTTCTAACGCCCCCATGGTATCTTTTCTCTTCCTTGCCTTTAAGTGCACATTACCGTATATTCTCCCCGCAGTTTAAAGAAAGGACAGGCTGTTCTATTTATAGTTGTTTTTTCCTGGTGTTGAGGAAGAGAACAGTATTGGAGCAGGAGAAGAGGAGACAGGCAGGGAGGGAGGATGGGAAAAGGAGAAGCAGGAATAAGGTTCATATGGCTCCTCTTCATGCTAAGATCATCCTTTTTTGCTTTTTCTGCCATTATTGATAGGTTGAAAGTAGTCTGACAGGAAATGGGGAGAGAGCTGGTGGGGGGAAGACACGCTGCAAAGGCCATCGGGCTCGGGAGTCAAACCCGCGGCACAGCATCAGGCTGGCTCAGCAGCCTATAGGTGCCCAGAGATCCGGGCCGCTAAGATCATCCTTAAGGAATCTTTCACGATTAACTTTCTGTGACTCCCATGCAGCATCCCTCTGTGACCTGTCACAGACACGTGACGTGCACATGTTTGTGCATGCGCCGGAACGTGTGCATGTTTAGGTAAAATAAGAGATGATCGTGTTTTGCTCAAATGTTCTACAGCACGTTAAAAGACACTGGTGTCGCTGTGTGTGGAGGGGGGGGGGGGGCTATTATTCTATACTGTACACTGCAAATACTGACTCTCAATTCAACTCAAGAGAGTGTAGAAATGAACCCATTTACGCTCTCCAGTTAAACCAACAACACCCAGGGGTTTTACAGCATCTCTGCTGTAGTCATTAGTGTGTCTTTGATCCGATGATGCAGTGCAGTGCAGTTCTGCTCTGTTGAATCCGGAGCAGAACCAGGCCGGGGCTGACAGGGAGCAAACCTCACTGCACTGCTGCTGCCTGCTGCAGGTATAGACTATATCTCCAAGGATACAGGCTATGAGAACACAGACGGGCAGAGGGGCAGGTGGCCATGCGCCACAACTACACTAGTACTACACTAGTACAGTGTGTGTTTGTTTATATACGGGTGCGTACAGTGTGTGTGTTCTCGCGCAAGTGTGTGAGTTTGTTTGTCAGACATGGTACCATGCCCACAGGGGCAAGGTTGAGTAATCAGGCACTGTGCTCACCGGCTTGTTATTAGACAATGTTGCGCTGTGGGACCAGTCATCATCCAAGAGGGGTTCCCTGGAACAGCACCACACCACCACACAGCCAGAGAAGGTATCTATTTTTCATCCTGCTAAAGCTAAATAAATAAAAGTGTAGATGCTTTGAATTAAAAAATACGTTCAATTCAAATGATAATTTCTCTGTGTTATACATATTCAGGCTGGGCTGTGGTGCACATGGCAAAAAGGACATAAAGTATTCTCTTTTTCCTACAGAAACTGGGACCTTGGTTGGTGGACAAGGTGAACGGGAGAAAGAAAGATTTACTGCCCTCTATGGGTGTTTCTGCAGCATTGACATAAGGGTTAGTATGTTCTCCAATGCCTCTTGTAATCTGGAATCATTCACTTACTTGTTATAAATAAAATATACTATTACGCTATCTTTTTGATTGCCAACTTGCTGTCCAATGCGTTTTTTACTCCATGCATTCTGCTTTCTCCATGCATACTGGTTTCTAATTAGCCATTCAATGTATTCTACTGGCAAGGTGGCATTGGGTTTCTGGACACAATAGGACACATGTCGACCATTGTCCCCCCTGTAGTCATATAGAGGATCAATACACAGCCCCACTGACACACACGCACACTCAGGCAGGCGTGCACACACACACACACACACACACACACACGCACACACAGGCACGCACACACACCCGATCATCCCCCTACCTCCCAACACACACATGAACACAAACACATTAAAATACTCCTCCCTCCTCCACCTCTTTCTAGGTGACAAATGGCGAGGGTTAAAGCCCAGCCAACCGTGCATCCCATCTCACAAGGGAAAGTGAACCTGCAGGCTGCACAACCAATGCTCGTGGGGGCTGACAAGCACACACACACACACACACACACACACACACACACACACACACACACACACACACACACACACACACACACACACACACACACACACACACACACACACACACACACAGAACAGAGAACACTTCTGTATTTGCTGACCAGGTAGCCTAACGGTAATACAACATTACATAATACCCCATAGCATGACATTTACAGTAAGTAAGTCTGAATAGGCTGATAAATATTGTATGGCAGCCACTGATTCTTATCTATAGTTTGATCACTCGACATTGGTATAGATCCATGATAAATGCTGGATTCATCCACATCTTGTTATAAATATTGATGCTGTTATGGAAGCCATTTTCAATATGCTAACCCAGAGAAAGAATGTCAGAGGTTTAAAATATCCTGTGAGTTAATATTTTATCAACATCTTGGTCCCCATGCAGGCCTCGATCTTCCCTGCTTCAAAACCCTCTTCTTTGAAATGCAGCACAGATAATAACTCATTCCCCCATCAGAGTCATCACCACTCACACCTGGTACCTGCTATTTTCAAATTCCTTTAACATAGCTTGTTATACATAGTTATTCAGACCTGCATTGAGATAAGTGTCCTTTTTTATAATACTTTTTTTTTGTGGCATTCGCCTTTATTTATATTTTTTTAAAAGGGACAGACAGTAGGCTGACAGGAAACGGGGAGGGAGATGGGGGGGGATGAAGTGAGGGCCGTCGGGATCAGGAGTCGAACCCGCGGCACACTGCCAGGTTGGATTACCAGGCGAGGTGCCTGGACCGCTGAGCCACGGCACAGGCCATAAGTATCCTTTTTTTTTATCAGACTGATAATATTATAATAGAGGACAGGAATGATAGCATTATGTTATGCTTTAGCTATTGAAAAATAGCAGATCTACAAGCTCATAGCGCGCCACCGAGTGGCGCGCTACGAGCTTGTAGGTCTGCTATTTATCGACTGACATTTTTTTTATCTGATCTCAGGTCAGAATGGGTTAAACTGCGGCAACTTTTCCACTTGAAAATCAGTTACAGGATTTTTGGTGAGCAAAGTATTGTCACGATGTGTATCAAAATGGAACCCAAGTGCAGGCAACACAGGCAGAGTAAGTTCAATAGTTTAATAGCGATCAAGTTCAAGGGAAAAGGCTTACAACGAAGTACATCAGGCAGAGGTCAAAACCAAGAAAGCAGTCCAAAACAGGCAAACAAATCCAAGGGGGGGGGCAAGCAGAATATCAGAGTCCAAAACAGGCAGGAGGTCAAAAATCCAAACTAGTAAATAATCTAGGAACAATAGGAAAATACAGAGAACAGGAATGCACACATGTAACAAATGGTTATCTTCTAGCAAGGAATGAGGCAGAATGAGTCCAGTCTTATAGGCGGTGGCTTGATTGCAGAAGTAGGCACAGGTGTGTAATGAGAAGGGAACTGTTGGGCTGATGAGGCAGTGGGAGACAGGTGTATGGGTCTGCAGTGTGGTGGAATAGAATGTGGGAGTGGCCGAAGCGGAAATACAGACAGGGGAAGACTCAAACCATGACAAGTATAGTCGTTCCATGAAGTACACATGTTTATCTGTGTGTCTGCGGGACACCGTGAGGATTGCAATTGATCATGTATGCAATATTCTTTTGACTAAAACGTACAGACGCCACACGATGAAGCCACGGTGACAAGTTAACAATGCTGGTGGTGTTTCTTCATCAAATTACAAAACCACAGACCTGCTGTGTGTGAAAGTGTGTATCCAATTCAGGTTGCATGTGTGCAGTAGTGGTGGACAAAGTACTCAACCCCCAGTACTTCAATCAATACTCTTGGTCAAATAGGCTATTACTCAACTACAAATTAAAGTTACTCAGTCAGTCATATATTGAGTTAAAGTACTGGAGCTTTGAAACAGTATTCAAAGTATATTGTAGATCGGATATTTTCACTACTATTTACAGCATAATGTACTTGTTCCCTTCCTGGAACGGAGTAAAAAATACAATATTTGTGAAAGTCATCCAAGTATCCAAAAAATACTGTAATTAATACTCAAGTAAAGTACAGATAGTCAAACGTGTATTACTTAAGTGTAACAGACCTCAAGTAACTTCGTTACTGCTGCATCTGTGTGCGCTGTCTTGGCCCTGTGAAATGCACTTGTAGGAAATGAGCCAGTTAGAACGTTGTTCTGAAAGGCAAGGGAATAGAACACACATACTGTGCAACTCACGCAACAGCAGCTAAGGCCTTTAATTATCATGTTTGAAATGTGAGCCGGTGCCCTGGTGACATAACTGAGTTCCTGGGTGGAGTCATGTCAGGTGGAGGCGATGAAGAGAAGAGATTGTGATGGAGGTTCAACTGCTTGGCTCATTAATTATTCATGTATGATCAAAGCTATCCACTTGAATAGGTGTGGGAAGAGGGTCTGATTCCAAAGAAAGAAATACGGTTTCTAGGAACACTTTCATCCTATTTCTACGGCGTGCAATTTGTTATTCTGTATTTAGCTCTGCCAGGAGATTATGTTATGTTGCGTGTCGTGTGTATTATTAGACCTGTGTTCTTTTTCTCTTTTCTTCTTACGTCTCCTGCTCTACCCTACGTATATCCTCTCTCTTCGCAAGAAAATGACAAATGATGGAGAGCTTTTTTTCTTTTTTTTCTTTTTTTATCCCACGATTTTGTAACCCATTTTTCACCCCTGTGTCAATCATCTAATGTGATCCTGGGCTCTACACACCCTCCACCAACCTAGTCCCCATATAATGGGGGACAAGGGGAGAGCAACGGACTTGAACTCATGCTTCCTTCATGCCTGAGTGTCCAAGTTGCTCCTTTACACCTGACAGGGGGGAGTTTCCCTGGTTGGACGTAGCGCGTGGAAGGAACACGTTATTCCAACCAGTTCCTTTCCCCTCCATCAGGCGCCCCGGCTGGCCAGGGGGAGGCAGTTTAGTGACCAGGATTACTGCATGTTTTTTGTGAGATGGAGAGCAGTTTAAAGATGTGTTTGTGCTGACAGCAGGCCATGGACATTTTCAAATTGGTTTAGTGACAACTATTACATTTTTGTTAATGAATGCAGTCATCCCTCCAAGCTATATATGGGATTTGCGTCCGAGAAGGCTATGGACCGGAATTAGCCAAGTAGGTACTCACTTGGCTAGTTCTGGTCCCTAGCCTTGTCAGATTTAAGGGATCTAACTAGCCAATTAGGCTACAATGCTTCTGTCCCTCCAGATTATGGAATGTGTTAGGTGTAACGAAGGCTTTCACCTAGATCTCCATATATGGAGATAACGGAGATATCTGGTGCTGACATCAGGTAATTGTAGAAACCTTATATATGGGTGTACACACGTGGCATCGTCATGATACGTACGCAGTTGGCTGGCATCCAGTAAAACCTTATAATTAGAATAACCAGAAGAGGTTTAGAGCTAGCTAGCAGCATTTTCTACGCTCCTTGCGACAGGATATTTGGCCTTACAACCCAGATATCCTCAGCGATGTCTGGCCCTACAAGCCAGACGTCGTTGTGTCAGAGAATTAGGCATCTCGGTTAAGTTCTTACCGGACACCACTGCAGCGGGTTCTAACACAGACAACCAGCACTAGTTCGAGCTATTTTATATTAGGCAATGGCAGATTGTCACCAGCCAATGTTAAAGAAACTTAAAAGATGTATACATACGTTCATCAATGTGACAAATACCCTCAAACTCCCAAATCACAATATGTTCGTGCACATTCAACTCTGTTCGTGCTGTCTCAAGTCAGTCTTTACTCTTTAGTAGTCCCTTTGACAGACTGTGTGCCAACATTCATCAACACATGCACCAAAACTAATAATTATGCAGTGCTGTCTTGAAATCACATGTTAGATCTGAAAATGTGGGTGATTTTATTGTGACATCCCTACTGAATGTAAAGTTGTGTCATGCATGTGAATTGGTTGAGAGAGGAATTGGTAACCTTTCTCTTTCCAAGCAATATTATATTTTCTGGCAAATTAAATGAAACAAAACTACTCCAGTCTGTAAGGACCTTTACAGCCCAACAGGGAAAAAGCCAGCTGGTGTAGCACCACTATGAAGCAGTTTACCAAATGTGGGGTTTAGTGTGTTCCTTGGACTGCTGGCAGCCTGCATGAAAAGGTTGACTGATTGCAGTAGGCCTAGCCATTTCTGATATTAGCTGAGCATGCATGCACGCGCACACACACACACACACACACACACACACACACACACACACACACACACACACACACACACACACACACACACACACACACACACACACACACACACACACACACACACACACACACACACACACACACATGTCACACACACACACACACACACACACACACACTAGCTTCATCCCCTGCCTTCAGCCTGGCGGAGATAAGAAGTAATTATGGTATTTGAAGCATGGCAGGAAAAATAGGTTTACTAACGATTCAAATATACACATGCCAGCAGAAACGGTCCTATTAAACCCTTCATTATGTCAGTGTTCACTGATAAATCCACGTTTCATTGCAGCCCTTTCAGAAGCCAGGTTATAATAAATTTAAGCGTAGAAGACCTTCACTGCTTAATTTACTGACAAAATAAAGGTGGAAATTGATTTGTTATTGTCATTAGAATATTTTATCTTATCCAAACACCCCGAGATTATTATTATATTATACATGCTCTATTCTTGCAAAAACAGTAGACTGCATTCCAGGGCAACAAAATAATTGTTCATTTTAATACTACTTTAAATACTACTACTAAAATAGAAGATCTGCCAGCTCACAACATGGCACTGAGATGTGTTATGTGTTTGTAGATCTGATCATTTTGGCCTGCCACATGACCACACAAGGCATAAACCATGTTCAACAGTACCTCCTCACTAACATGGCAGCAACCACAGCTTTTCAACAATTTTGTGCCATTGACGCTGGTCATTAATTCCTGTCCATGACCAGTCCATATTGTTTCTGAAGCAATGAACTATATAGACCTCATCAGAGATCAGCACATGGGACTAAAACACAAATATGTTACAAGCAACATTGGAAATAAGCTTTCGTCAGGGAGTAGTAGAGTATAGGCAGGGATCACTGGAATGACAGTATATACTTGAGGGGAAGGTGCAAAAGTGAAAAAAGGTCACCTTGTGTGGCACATGGAACTGCCGGCTGCCATAATAGTGTGTGAGATTTATAGATTCTGGACCATAAACACTATATTAGAAGCTTTTAATCCAGAATTGATTGATGTCACCATGGGCCACATACTGTACAGTGTACACAGTATGTATTTCACAAATCTCTAATATTTCACTTCACATATCTATACAGTACATAACAAACTTTCAAAAAGGAAACATTGCTGTCCAGAGAGCAAAAGGGCAGGTGCCCTATAGCGCCACCTAGTGTCTATCTGTGCACGTCCCTGGTATGTGTACACTGGGGTGTGGTGGTAACTGTACATCCTAATTCCTTATCATAAGGCCCAAAGCTTTGAGGACAGCTGAATCCTCAATCTAAATGATCTCTCCGCCCCCTGTCCGTGTTGTAACGGAAAGAAAGTCATGATGACCCACTAAAACAAGTGTGTCAACTTGATTGATGATCACGACACGTGTCCCGCAATTTATTTTAATAAAAATAAAACAAGAAAAGCAAATATGGCTTTCCCTGCTTTCGTCCTCTTCTCTTGTACTATTTTATCATTCATCCTTTGACTTTCAAACAAAGTGTGAATGGGTGTCAGAGAGAGCAGCTGAAATAAAGAAAGTGGCAAAGGACCAGCAAATCCTACTCCTGAGTGTGAAATCTGAGAGAGTTTAAGAGCACCTGGCAGACAGACAGGTAGGTCACTTACAGGACTCTACCAGCAGTGGGAAAATTGAGCCCCGTGCTGCACAAACACAAGTGAAGGTTTTTGGCTCGTTACACCAATGGCTGACAACGCGCTGACACATTCAGACAGACAGACAGACAGACAGGACTGTTCCCTGGTGCCTCAATGTGCCGCCGAACACATAATGACAACATCCTGGGTTTGATTTCTGCCTCGGTATCTACTACCTACTACAGGTAGTATTATTCAATACTTGCTTGCTTGGCCGACTGGCTCCTGTCTCAATAAAACAGAAAAGTAGCCATAGGCTATAGAAAATAGTCTTATCGAAGATGGCAATCAAATGAAACAATATGAGAACAGCGAGAACCACAAGGCTTTTTAAATTGATCGTCCTGCTGTGTAAGTTGGTCTGAAGACAACCAAGTTTGAGTTGACTATTGTCTTCTGTCTTTTGCTTTTACTCTTCATTATCACCTTATGTATTTCACAAATCTCTAATATTTGTGAGCACTTCACATATCTATACAGTACATAACTTAAATGACTGTGATAGCTAAATTGCTTATATTGCTATTAGTGACTGCATACATATTAATGATATTATGATATGTATATGTACATACATACATCTATATATCATTTATCATGTACAACAATACATGTATTATCATGATCTGATAACCACTGTTATCGCATCATTAAGAAGAAATAAAAAATAAAAATGGTTCTGTTTCTTTCTCTTTGTTTTTTTTCCTCTTTACCTACAGAGACTTATTACTTTGTTTTTGTTTTCTTTGTCATGTATATTATTTGTAGTTGGTTAGCCAGGGTATAGGCAAAATAAGATAATTAGCTTCAGCCTACACCTTTTTTGGTCAAAGCAATGTATCTTAATGTATATACATGTACATGAACTGAAGACCAAAATAAAAAATTGAAAGTGAAGTGAAGTGAAGAGTTTTGCACTTGAATGTAAATGTAACAGTGAAATGTCATGAGATGTTTTTGGGTGCTAGTAGTAGTATAGTAGTATAGTAGTAGTAGTGGTAGTAGTAGTAGTAGTAGTATTATGGTTGCCAGAGGCAACCTACCAGACTATAGTTGCCCAACTTTATTCTAAACATTCCATATACATCTTTTGTGACGTCATGTGGGTCAATACATCATGATCATAATGTACTTCGCGAGCTAAGTGTGGTCGGTGCAACCACCTTTTTAGTTATTAGGGATCAAGTCCGAAGGGGGCGAAGACCCATTACTGTTTTCACAGGGGTTCTGCCATTTTACACAGTTTCAGCAGTTCTGTGCTGTCGTTTTCCATGACATTCGGCATTATGGTAGAGGGTCATGAGAAACGCTCAAGAACTGAAGCTCACAGTCATTCGTCAAAGGACCTCTGACATTTAGATCCTGCAATTCATTAATTATATGATCTGCTCTATCCAATTTGATTTTGAGGGGCGCTAGTCCCTCCTATGCACAGCTTTGTGTGTTTGAGGACAGAATGTGTGTGGCCTATGTGACCTATTTATTGTCCACTTGTTTTACTGCCAACTATATCATGAATTAAGACATTTATTATTTTGTAAAATGACAACTATTTTGTGTTAACTTTTTCTGGTTAGATGACTATGAAAAACTTGAATTATATTTTAGGAAAGGTACCGGTAATTTCTTTTTTGCAGACTTCTTATGCAAGGCTTGGGAAAAAAGGCAGAATGTTTTGTTTGTGTGAAATTAAGTTAAAAAAATCACACCCGTGAAATGAGGGGCGCTCTTGTCATCGTACATCAATTTATGTTAGCGGACATTTGACATTGCTACATAAGGTACATAAGGTGGTCCCTTATTGGCCAAGCGCTCCCACCAACATGTGATTGGTTAGCCGATTTGCTCGTTTACATATGACGTAAGTTTTCCCTTCAACGTCAATGGCGGTTAATGTAATCATATTTAGCGGAATTAGCGGAATTATGTAAATTTTCCCTTCATTGTCAATAGCGTTTATAAAACAAACATTGAACTAAAGACAAACATTAAACCTGTGTATAAGAGGGGCTGGCACCCCTCAAAAATCTACACTATAGCTGAATATAGGAGGTGTATAGCGCCCCTCAAAAAGTTTTTATTTTATTGTATTGCGTGCATGCGTGCGTGCGTGCGTGCGTGCGTGCGTGCGTGCGTGCGTGCGTGCGTGCGTGCGTGCGTGCGTGCGTGCGTGCGTGCGTGCGTGCGTGCAAATGCCTGGATCCAGACGCCAGGCTCTAGATCGGATCACACTGGTTAATATGGAATGCAAACCAAACTTTCCACGGGTACTGTTGTTAACATGAGCAGAGTTGAGGAATGCTGATTAGGAGGCGGGTGGCATAATTGCTCCCTGTGTGGTTGGGAGGTTAACCACACAACACATTTATAGTGTTCACGTTGTGAACTGCTATTTTCACCAAATGTTCACCTATTTTTACCTATTATGAGATGCCCAGAATGCTAGTGTTACAATTTCTGTAGCTCATCCAGAGAGACCTTCAATAAGAAAGGTATACATGTACAGTACATCAAATAAACGCCTCAATAAACTATAGGATCACAGGTAAACCAAGACCCTGTGTGTGTGTGTGTGTGTGTGTGTGTGTGTGTGTGTGTGTGTGTGTGTGTGTGTGTGTGTGTGTGTGTGTGTGTTTGTGTGTGTGTGTGTGTGTGTTATTCCACTGTTTTAGTTTTGTACGTAATTTGTTGTATAAGTTCGAGTCGGTTGTAATCTTGTCTAATGTCCCTTTAAAGAATCTCAAAATAAGTGATTAAAAATAAATCTGGCATGGAATGTCATCATGTCAATTCCTTTTACCTAAATTAGAATATGATATGCCTGCTTTGGTATTACTGTCACTTAATTGTCACTACACTGGCATCATGTTTGCCAACAATTATCTGTTGCACTGGTGCATGGCATTTAATGAGGCAGTTTAGCACAGTACAGAGGTCCACAGCTAGTGTACAATTTAAACCATATGAAAACTTGTTACTTAGGCTTGTTTTTTAGTTTTTGAGTGGTGCAACCACTCCCTTACAGAGCTATGTGTGTGGGTGGCTGGCTGGCTGTGTGGGTGGGTGAAAACAGCATGGTTGTTTTTCACCACATGTGTGCAACCTAACACAACACAAACACAACACAAACACACATGCACATATTAACTGTACGTATATATGGTGATTTCGGGTGTGCCAGTACAGTGCCAGTACAGTACAGTAGAGGGTACAGTAGAGGGACCCCCACACGGTCCGTTTCGGACACGGGGCTGCTCGCCGGAAACGAGCCGGCACCCTGGGTGCGTTCCTGTGGGTCTGGAACCCCCCCCCCCCCCCCCCGGGGACCCGCACACGGAGTTGCACCACTCAGTTCACATGGGTGTGATTTTTTGTTTATTGACCACAAAGCATCTGACCACAAAGCATTGAACACTAGCATCTCATAATAGGCGAAAATAGGTGAACATTTGGTGAAAATAGCAGTTCACAATGTGAACACAATGTGTTGTGTGGTTAACTTCCTTTAGGGATTTTGGTGCTGTAGATCTGGTTCTTCTGCTTAGACTATTTCAGTGCAGTTCTTTGTCCAGCCAAGCCACATTTCTTGGCCAGTGGGCCAAGCAAGTATTGAATATTTGTCATTGTCTTTGCATTCTGTGATTTATAATCCTACTATAAATGTATGTGTGCTGTGCATGCATGCAAGTGATTGTGTCTTTTAAGTTAACGTATCTCGAGAACCACCCCACCGACTGACATCATTCTGACATCTGCATAGACTCCATATTCACTCCATATTTGGACATGCCTGACAAATAACTCCATATATAGGAATAAAGGTACACAGAACTCCATTTATGGGCATAAAAACATCATCTCATCATCTCATTCCCGCCAATCACATTTTGCGTCCTCACATTCGTCAACAATGTTTGTGTTACGCAATGTTTGTGTTTACACAAACACTCAATATTATCCATTCATTGTCAACGGCATTTTAATGTTTGTGTAGGACAAAGTTTGTGCACACACACCAAAAGCTGGACATAGGGGCTATTGCCGCTCAAAAACGTCAGACAATTCATATACTTTTAGTTGTATACCTGTATATTGCAATAATGTGGTTGTTCCAATATTCCAAGTCACAGCTGGACTTGTCTCACCAATGCCTTGGCACACCATTTGGGAATCACTGATACAGCATCACACTACTGGACGTCAGCGGTCAGGGGGGCAAGGTATTCCCTGCATTATACATGTTACGTATTGCCACCTCAGCTAACACTACAATCACACTATTTATGTCTCCCATGCCCTTGTTCCCTCCTGACCCAACCTTGCATGGCGCTCACGGACATGCAGAGGGGCCTCCCTCTACAATATATGATTACTAGACTGGAACAACCGAGTGCGTGCTTCTACAGTGGCTAATGCTCTAAGATTACGAGTCTGGAATGTCTGGGCCGTGCTACCTGACGTGCACTTTGAAATCCTTCCATCCCTAATGGATGAGCATAGGGCTTTTTAGATAGAATTACTAGATCACATGTGCCAAATGAGACACTCACGGTTTCTGTTTACCTGTCATTTTCAACGTTGCCGTTCGAGTAGTATCTCTATGGTTATTCCACATGCATTTGCATATTTGTAACAAAACTCTTTGTACTCCCCATATACTGTTTAATATGCAGCAGGTACAGTAAGTGTTGCTATAGAAATATGACCATGCAGCCGAAAGCACCGCTGACCTTGGACAAAATAGGAATTGGGTCTTTGTTTACAAATGGTTCCAGTCCACTGAATGGAAGCGCTGATTCTGTTCTTTGAATTATATTTTGCCGCAGCTCAAGAGCAATTACCGAAGTTAAGCTCCAGGACCGATTGTGGTGGTGCAAGAAAGTATTACTGCAGTGCAGATCAAGGAACAAACACTTAAATCGTCACCTCGTGTTCCATATCTAGATGACTGCATAATCAGCAGAAAGACTGAAATAGGAGTGAGGGATCCTATACAAACCGAATCAGGACGGGAAGCCCTTTTGGGGTCATTGTCGTACAGTATATTAGCAGCATAACATTTTTGTAATGTTTCAGAAAACTTAGTTCAGTATTTAGAAGGCCTTTTTTTTTTAGAATAGGCCTTAAGGTCCCTGCACACTGGACGCGTTTTCGTATTTTTACCTGCGTTTTTCCGTCTGTTTTCGGAAAAAAGGCGTCCAGTGTGCAACCACCTTTAGTCCTAAATGGGTTAACCATCACATAACCATATACTGTATATGCTGGAGAATGTAATTTAACAAGGTAAGGTTCCCCAATTTGGTACGGACTCAGAATGAACAGAGCCAGATGTGACAAAAGTGTCAAGTTTATTCAACATGTAGACAAATATATTCAAGTTAAAATACGGAAGGGACTGAGACCAAGGGCAGGTGGTATTGGGTGAAGGCTTCAGGGCCTACTGGGTCCTCAGAACTAAACGTATAGCCTACAGCAAATAAACCAATCAAATCAAAACAATACAAATACACAAAACCAAAAGCAAATAAAGTAAATAAAGTAAATAAAGTAATTAAAGTAATTAAAGTAATTAAAGTAATCCCAGCAAACAAAATCCAAAATATGCACTATTAATTAATGGCCCAGTATATGCATGCTATAATGTATGTCCTATATGACATGACATGTCCCAACAAACAATCTGTAGGCTAGTTGTCATCCTACAATAGATCACATAATAGGCTACATCTGGTTACCCCTCAATACAGATCATTAACATTATACAAAATATAGCAAAATGACTAAAATAGAACAAAATTCCAAAACCTAACCAGTCAAAATATTCAAGGCTCAACCTTAAGGCTCTCACTCATCTATCCACAGCCACAGGAGTCGCTGTGGATGGATGGATGGATGGATGGATGAATGAATGAATTTATTTTGTCATTGAACACAAGTCTACAACGAAATGTACTTGATGGCATCAATTGAATGCAATGCAAAAAAGAGCGACATAGATAATGCAAAATGCAAATGTGTTAGTAGCATATAGGTACCAATAATAAACAGTAAGAAAACAGTAGGAAAAGTCAGTATATTTACGTACATTGTACAGTGAGGAGTTCCCTCTTAAAACCCATTCCCCTACCCTTGGCCTTTACTGACTAAGGCAGCGTCTCAGCTCCCCGTCACAAAACTCTGTAAATGGAATATTAAATATCACTAATTAAAACATATCCCCATATAATCTAAATGAATCATCAAAGCATCAACCTTTGTTTGAGGTTTGATGTTTTCTTACCAAGTACACTTGGTACACCTCATGCCTCCACGTCCCCAACAAACACTCAAATCAGGCTTCTGGCCAAACATGAGGCCTCAAACCTGCAGGTCACCCCTTTACTTTGGCACTACCCTTAAAGGGGCAGTGCTACACAAAGCAAAGTGTTAAATAGCTCTATATTCTGATCAATATCATTGCTATAGATAGTGTGTTCAGTTAACAAAGGGACTTCCTGTCTCTTCAGTGTCCCTATTGTGGGGAAATCTAATCCAGTCACCTTGTGGTGGATTTAAATGCAACCTTCAAATATATATTTATATATATTTTATTACTTCTCTATATTTTATTTTTTAATAATAGCTAAAATACTAGCCAATCTTCAAGCTCACAACGTGTCATGATGTGACACATTTGGAGCTTGTATATCAGCTATTTTTGCTGTTTTTTGTAAGGTATAGGCTTATGAGAAAAAATTGAACATTTTGTCTCTTTTGGTGAATCTTGTGACTTATCTATGTTTACACAATGCTTCATCCCCTCCAACTGTATTTTCCCCGTTTTCATTTTGAAACTTGCTTTAATTGACAATGAAAATGTATGTCTTCTCATGCCAATAAAGCTCCTTTGAATTTAATCGAATTGAATACCTTAGTTACATCACGGTTCTTGCGAAGCATTGTTCTTATAGGTGAATTATTTATAAAGACGGCTATTTCCATGTGGACAAATGAGGCGTGGACTGTCACCGCATTGGACAACAAACTAAAGCATGTAGCCTCTGCTGCTTCAGCACTGACCACTAGGATTTAGGAATGGTGTGTTATCATTCACAAATTACATACTGGTACATATATTGATTGCTATATTTTGGACAGGAAAGCCGGTCTATTAATAGACTGTCTTGTTTGACTCAAATTAACTGAGAGTTATACAGCTGAATGGGAATAAAAATGGGAACGCCTTCCGATAACGGGGCAGCAGTGGCTCAGGGGTAGAGTGACCGGATGGAAACCGCAAGGATCCCAGTTCGAACCCGGGCTCCCCCAGAGTTAGTGTCGAAGTGTCCTTGAGCAAGACTCTGAACGCCTAATTGCTCCCGATGTGCAGGTTGGTGCCTTGCATGGTTTCCTCCGGTATCGGTGTGTGAATGTCTGTGTGAATGGGTGAATGTAATGCACAGTCTATGTAAAGCGCCTTGGATAAAGGCGCTATAGGCCTATAAATACACCAGACAGACAGACAGACAGACAGACAGACAGACCAAGCATATGTGCAACATCATCAGAGAGTGTTGAGGTAAGGTGACAGTGACCCTTAGGGAGGAAAGGATGAGAGGAAAGGAGAGATGGACGGACGGACGGACGGACGGACGAGGGATTGTCCGCAGGGAGGAATAGGTGGGGAGGATATTAGCAGTACGATACCCTGACGCGAGTCCCCCTGGGGCACTGCAGCAGCTGCCTTCACGTGCGTGATGCAGAAGTAGCCCGTATCTCCATCGTTTGTGTGCCTTCTCTTTCTTCCCCCCCACTTTTTACTGACGCAAATCACTGCGTGATAATCACTCTCTGGCTCCTCTCATCCCCTCTATGTGTCTGTCTCCTCTGTGTGACTTATATCCTGTTGTTGGCCGCCTGTGTGACAGACAGGAGGACGTGCTTCAGCCGACTGCGTTCTCAATGACATGTCCAGGACCTTGCAGGACCATGCAAAAAAGAGATCTGCGTGGAGGAGGAGGAGGACGATGACTCAGCACAGCAGTGTTTGTGTGTTTGAATGAGTGTGAGTGTGTGTGTGTGTGTGTGTGTGTGTGTGTGTGTGTGTGTGTGTGTGTGTGTGTGTGTGTGTGTGTGTGTGTGTGTGTGTGTGCGCGTGTGAGGGTGTGTGTGTGCGTGTGTGTGTGTGTGTGTGTGTGTGTGTGTGTGTGTGTGTGTGTGTGTGTGTGTGTGTGTGTGTGTGTGTGCGTGCGTGCGTGCATGTGCGGCACACATATGAGTGAGTGTATATGTGCTTACTATGTATATGTTTATCTACGCTTGTGCCTCCTGCATATAACTTAATTAGGACACGTAATGACATGCCCAGCTGTGGCGGGAGGGGCACTAGGGTGAGCACATCAAAGGGGGTGGGATTGTAAAGATTTAGAACTGCTGCTATGACCTTGAAGCCATGCGCTCTGTGCCTGCAGTGGTGCTGCTCACGCCGCAATGTTACAGGGCACTAGGAGACAGCCAGTTCCTGGCTGCAGCCAAGTGAGAGGTAGAGGGAATGAATACCGACATTAAAGGCAATCAGTTCTCTGTCATGTAACACAATATTCCTCTGATGTTGCCAGTTTGGCTGCCCTTCCCAATGAGTACGAGATAACTTTGCTTAGAAGTTTTGCATCTTCACTGCAATCTTGCAGTCATATATTTGTTGTATTTTTCCTTATGTTCATACTCAAATGAAATTAGCACATGTGAATGAGAGAAATGGAGTTGGACTAGACTGTGCAGCCTCTGCAAATTAAAATCCCCTTTCTTTCTTTGGCTTACTGCTTTGCATTGTGCTACAGTCAGAGCCATTTTGTTAATTTGATAAAACTCAAATGTCTGGCACACACAAGAGAGGTAGCCTACTTAAGCTGGCAGGGTCAATATGAAGGAAAAACACTCACCACCCTCACACTCACCAAGACGCACCACCTTTGAATGACTCTCTCGGAAAATAATAGATTTGTCTCTCTATTTGAAATCCATACCAACTCCTCTAGGGGACACGTGTGCCCAGACAAAATAACCTCTGTGGAAATAGTCAAGGATTTATCAACTGATTGCTGCCTGAATGCTGCCTGACTCATGTATCTCCCAAGCTGAGCAAACATATGGTACACATACACACAGCTCTGTATCCGCCATGCTGCAGTATACCACAAGTAGTGCATGTAAGGCTAAATGTTTGATATTTTATTTAAATTAATTTATACTGATCTGTGTCAAGGTCAGAATGTTCCGACACAATACAAATATTTACAACCCACTTGACATTTGAGGCGGTAACATTTCAGCACAAAATTCTATTTTGATCATCCTCAAACTGGCACAAGCAGTATAATGCAGCCCCCTTGGCAGATGTGCTTTGCTGTTGTGACAGGTACGGTAACATGGGGCAGTAGAATACAGCATAGACTCCCCAAGGCGTCGGATTGGATGAGCTATGCATGTCTATGCTTACTCTGCAGGAAAGTGGGGAAAGAGAGGGTCTCACTCTCCCCTTGCCGCGTCAAAAAGCGATTGGCTCCCACAGAGTGGGGATCTCCTGCAATAGGGCTATACCTCCACTCACAGCATTCTACCTCAACCCGCATTGCCCCACAGAGAGAGCAGGGAGCAAAGAGGAAGGAGAACGGTTGACCCCTGTCATCTCAACACTGTGTGTGTGTGTGTGTGTGTGTGTGTGTGTGTGTGTGTGTGTGTGTGTGCGCGCGTGCGTGAGCGTGCGTGCGCGCGCGCGCGTGCGTGCGTGGGCACGTGTGTGCATGCATATGTAGGTGCCCGTTTGTTTTTGAATGCGCTAATGCATGTGCATTTGTGGTGTTGTGTGGGCACCACCATAATGCCATCTCTGGTTTCGTGCAGGGTATTGGATTACTCAGTGGCAGCTTTAATAGTGCCGGAGACACTCAGATCTCTTGATTGTGAGTCTGGATGAGGGAGAGAGGGCAAAGGAAGGGAGAGAAGCGGAGTGCGTCTACCAGGGGAAGGCAGAAAGGGCACAACAACTTCTGCAGAGACACACACACAGGTTGGGGACACACGGGTAAGTCAGACACTTAAACTTTGGCAATGTTCTTTTAAATGACATATGGTTACGCTGTATCTCTGTTTGTCCTGTGTTTTATCTGTCCGGCTCTGATAAGGGATCGAGTGATGTCACAGGATCTGTTGTGTTTGTCAATGTCAGCTCACTGTGAGAAAAGGTTAAACTATACAGCGTTGCACTTTTAAGTGTTCCTTAGATAAGTGGAACTTGTGTTTTTAAATTCAAGACTTAGATTCAAGATTTGCATTGGTAGGTCTAATATATGTGTACTGGACACAGTACTTTTCTTTTTATAATAATAATTGTTTTAGGAATCTTTAAACCCCTTTTGATATGCTTAACATCACAAAGGGGATTTTATTGGCAAGGCTGTGGACCGAAATAGATTAATCTATACACTCACACAGTTCCTCTCCCCTGTCTTCTAAGTATTAAGTATTCTTCTCCCTGTATCAATATCCCCTATTTCTGAGAAGGCATAATCAATAAACTTATTTCTTGCCTATATCTAACCACTTTATCCTGGCAGTGGAGGATACAGTGATCGCACAAACATATAGTGAAATCGATTCTATATTTTATATTAGTTTTGTTACCTGCTATTAATGCCTGCAATGCAAGTTGAAATAGAGCCAGGAGATTATCCTTGGCCATGCTTGGTGTCAAGTGTAGACAGGGTTTGAAGCTTAAAAGCTTCAGGATATAGTTACCGATCCAAAGCAGACACATGGAAAGATAAACAGCTACTTAGAACTAACCGTTAACACGATGAACACAAGACTATAGTATAACCCTGTATCAGTGATACGATGAACACAAGACTACAGTATAACCCTGTATCAGTGATACGATGAACACAAGACTACAGTATAACCCACATGTATCTGTGATCTGTTACAAGTTTGGTGGATCGCTGAACTATACCAAAATAATGAAACCAACATGTGATAATCAAGCTGTGTGAAGATGGTTCTGTTTTCATGCATAGACAAAAAAAATTAACATGATAAAACATCCCTTATAAAGAACATATTCTGTACTTTAAGTAAAGTTTCTTCAGTACACAATATTTAATAATAATGCAATCCACACAGTACATTAGTGTAAGCATTTTTAGAGCCTAGCTGGTGGAGTTTGTGTTGTTTGGGTCAGATCACAGGTGAGAATTGAAAGTATATAATAATAATAATAATAATAATAATAAGAATAAGAATGAAAAACCAACGTAACAGATGACCGTTATCTACTGATGCTGGAAATCACATATGTCTTATCCACAGAGAAAAGGATATTGCACCATTTTGTGATATATATTACTAGGCCTATAACGACTCCTTTTCCCCCCCTTTTTTTTCCAGATGAAAGAAAATCCACCTGCAATCACCCATTAGTTACAGCACAGTTGTCTGAATGACCATCAGGAGGAAGGTGGTCCTCTGGGGATCTCCAACGTGGCACCTCTGTCTCCTGAGCCAGACTGACAGACGGACAGACTGTGGCCAGCACCAGGGCAGGTGATGGAGGTGCCGCTTGTTAACTTTGAAAACATGGATGATGTCGGTGTCAACATAGGTGACCCCAACGACTCCGGGTACCCGACCTCCCCCACCTCAGAGACCCCTGACCAGAATCTGGTGGCCAATCGACTGACGTTGTCACCACACCAGTCACCGTGCAGGAGCCCGCGCGGACGCCTCGCGTCAGACCAAGAGGGGTTATCACCCTCCTCTCCCCCGACAGTGACACCAAAAGGGATCAAGTCCAGCAGCAGCAGTTTGATCTCCAACCTGAAACTTCTGATCACCGGCGAGCCGTCGCCCACTGACAGCGTCTTCAGTAAGATGGCGAAGGATTGTTGCGAGAATGATGAGGTGTATGAAAAGCCAAGAATGGACGAGAGAGATGAGAAAGTTGTCATCAACATTTCAGGCCTGATGTTTGAGACTCTGATGAGTACTATTAATCAGTTTCCATATACGATGCTCGGTGACCCCATGAAAAGGATAACTTACTTTGACCCCATGAAGAACGAGTACTTTTTCGACCGAAACCGCCCCGCTTTTGATGGTATCCTGTACTATTATCAGTCTGGGGGGAAGCTCCGTAGGCCAGCCAATGTACCATTAGATGTATTTGCTAACGAAATAGTTTTCTATGAGTTAGGACATGAAGCGATGGAACAGTTCCGTGAGGATGAGGGGTTTGTCAAAGAGCCAGAGGTCCTCTTGCCCACTAATGATCTACATCGGCAATTCTGGCTCTTGTTTGAATACCCAGAAAGCTCCAGTGCAGCCAAGTCAGTGGCGTTGGTTTCTGTGTTTGTCATTGTTATTTCCATCTTCATCTTTTGCCTGGAAACCCTACCAGAGTTCAGGGAGGACAATGACTTTATGGTAACTGTAACTCAAGTCATCAATGGAACGCAACAGATTTCTCCTCAGCCAGCTGCCAAAGACCTGGTGGCATATTTCACAGACCCATTTTTCATTGTGGAAACAATTTGCATCATTTGGTTCTGTTTTGAGCTTGGCGTCCGTTTCATAGTCTGCCCCAGCAAGGGAGCTTTCTTCCAAAACATGATGAATTGTATCGACATTGTCTCCATAATCCCATATTTTGTAACCCTGGGAACAGAGTTGGGTACTACCCCCGATGAAGATGTGAACTCTAGTCAGAATATGTCCCTGGCAATTTTGCGAATCATCCGCCTAGTGCGAGTGTTCAGAATTTTCAAGCTATCCCGACACTCAAAGGGGCTTCAGATCTTGGGACAAACCCTGCATGCCAGCATGAGGGAGCTCGGATTGCTCATATTCTTCCTCTTCATAGGAGTCATCCTATTCTCCAGTGCCATCTACTTTGCAGAGGTGGACGAGCCCCAGACCCAGTTTGTCAGCATCCCTGACGGTTTCTGGTGGGCTGTGGTGACAATGACCACTGTGGGATACGGTGACATGTGCCCTATCACCATTGGGGGCAAAATGGTGGGCACTCTCTGTGCCATCGCTGGCGTCCTGACCATTGCCCTGCCTGTCCCTGTTATCGTTTCAAACTTTAATTATTTCTACCACCGCTCGACGGGAGGAGAGGAGGAGAAGGCGATACTGGACGCAGCAGCAGAGGCAGCCCTGAAGACAACAGAATCTATAAATCTAAAGTATGGAAGCACACCCTCTGTGAACAAAAGTAATGGCACCTGGCAGAATGAGAAAAATAGCATGCCCTGATTTAACTGAGAGACGTTTATATCAAGGGCATTACAAAGTTGAAGTCAGTCACTGAGTCATATCAGTTATAATCTCTCAAGTCATTATTTTGTACGTCAAACATTGTGCATATACAGTAAGTGCAGTATTAGTAAGCAAGTATTTAATGAGACAACGAGACAGAAGTTGTTCATATGAAAGATTTGCATGTGAATGTGTCAAAGTGCAATTAACACAACTCAGAAAACATTATTATTTCAGTTAAAGCAAGCCTCCTTCCATGGGATGTAGTAAAAAGTGGGTGAATTATATGATCCTTTATTTAGTGCAAAGACAATTTAAACGAAGGATGAAACATGTCATCCCTGGATTGGTGCTACACTAGAATGGTGCATGCACGATGCACCAAAGGGTGAATGAGAAGACTGCATCCAGGAGAAAGAGGCACTTCTACTGCCACAGACACTGGGAGCTCCCTGCCAGCAAACCTTTGCTGTGGAAACATTGGTTACGATGGTGTCCCACAGCAAAGTGTGTGGACATACTAAAGAGTGATACAGGGATGAGAAGTACTGCTGCACTAGCCAGAGCACGGAGGATCAAGGTGACTGCTGGAAATGCTGCTGGATGGCGCGTCTGAGGATGACCGAGAGAGAGATAAGTGTGAAGGCTCATTAGGCAAGGCATGTTGCATAGCACATTTCAACAAGAAGGCAATTCAGAGTGCTTTACACAGAGGTTCTTAATGCATTATGACAATGCAAAAGAAACTCATAAAAAAACATGTTTAAAGACTATTTAAAAGACTATTTAAAATACCTATTAAAGAGATAAGTAACATTTTAATATGGTAAAATAAACTAAGTTATATATGAAAACAAGGTAAAACTACGATGAAACAAACGCTTCAATAAAAGTCAGTGGCAAAGCTTAAGCTTTAATTAAAAAATCAAAACTGAGAGTTGTCAAAGACCTGCAGCTTTCTGGGAGTTTGTTCCAGATGTGGTGCAAATTAACTGAACGCTGCTGCTTCTCCACGTTTAGTATTGACTCTGAGGACAGAAAGCAGATCTGCCCCAGATGGCCTCGAGGTCTGAGATTAACACAATAATGTAGGCAGTACAATAGACAGCTATTGGCATTGCTTATGTAGACTTTTAGAGCCAATATAGATATGAAAACTGGGAAGATACATACTTTACACGATTGTCCCTGTAGCCTAATAGTAGCAATGTCTATAGTCCAGAGAAAAGAAAACTATTTTGTATATTGGCTTCATTAAAACATATTCTGAGCTCATGTTACAATACATTAGTCTATACTTGGGTCTATTCAGCAGAATCTAATTTGAGCTTGGCATGGATTTCAAGGACAGCTAGGAGAATGTGCCTTTAGGGGAAGACAAGAGGACATGACTGGACATATTGTTTTGTCAGCAACATTCTATAGCAATGAATCTATAGTCATTATGTTCCAACACAAAGCATTCCCCCATGTTATACAGCATAAAAATATGTGGCTAAACAGCCAGCCCATTAATAAGTCTGCAATTAATCTAGCATATAGTCAACACATAAATCACAAAACCACATATTGCACAACGTAATACAAAACAATGCATATTGTATACAATACGCTCCTATTAGTATATGCTGTACTTGTATGCTGTAGATTTGATCGGTAAACTAAGCTCACTGAAATTAACACCAGTGTTTTCAGCCACATGGTTTTGTTTAGACTTTTAGGCAATCAAATTCAAGTACACTGTACACTGCACAGTACCACATCCTTTACAATATAGGTAGTTGTTTAATTAGACTCACTCAAAATAATCATCAGTCTTCCTCAGCTAACTGATTGAGATTATACATTAAAAACATCCTTCACAAAACACATCATTGTATTATTGCAAGTCCATCTCACAATCACTATAGTTGGGATCTGAATCACTACATCAAGTTGTTTTATGTGAGGGATGTGTTATATATTGTATAAGCATGATACATGCTATACAACAAGTGCAACCTAAGGCATAGTAATGATACAACCCTAATTTGCTAATTAAGTATTGAAGATTTCAATATGAATTATTTTGGTTATCTCATGTCTGTTGCATGGTATAGTATGCCAAATCTCCTTAATCAATAATTTAAAGTATTAGTACATATTTACCATCGCTAAATGTGATACAAAGTTTTCATTCCACAGTAGGCGTAATTCTAATTCCATACCACTTGATTGATTGACAGGCAATATTTCAGTTGGATTTGCAAAATATTGCAGTCAGTGTCCTGCCATGAGAATATGAATCGGTACCCACTCTATATGCATGTCAAGCTTGCTCGAAGTATGAGTGTATTTCATAATATAAGAAGAAGAAAATTGATATATGAACAACAATGGATATAACTGTAACTCAATCAATACCTTTCTATTAATCCTACTGTATGCAATGATATTGTGTGGGTACACATACCAACAAAAAAAAGAGAAGAACAATGTAATTTCCATTCATGGAACACAGCAATACCTGAATTCAGATGCAATAGATTGTACAGGTGACATTGATTAGTCGCCAGGGTATTCAGCACTTTATTGTTATCCAAGCACTTAATTTTGACACACACACACACACACACACACACACACACACACACACACACACACACACACACACACTCACACACTCACACACTCACACACACACACACACACACACACACACACACACACACACACACACACACACACACGAGCGCGCGAGCGCAGTATATACAGTAAATACTGTATATAAGCACTGTTAATGTATGTATCAATATTTTACAATGTACAGAAGCATTATTTGCTGTTTTATTCATTCTGTAATGAGTGCCTTTCATTAAACATGTATCCTAATTGTGTGACATATTCCTCAATTTGTATACGTATAATTATACTATAACATGTCAAAAGCTTCCACACAACGCCATGGAAAGGTTTTCAACTACCTGTTCGATACAACGTAAATGCTGAAGGGAGCCATGACTGTTGTGTGTTGACGTATACAGTATGCTTCCAAAACTGAATACCCATTTACACCCTCTGTTAGCTGTTATAACACCTTCTCACTGCACCCGGGCCTGGCCTGCACCCTTCCTCTTCTCTCCTTCATTCCATCTCTCGATGTTCCTCTTTCTGTCTTTATCACTCTGCGTGACTGCGTCTCACACCGGATCCTCCCTGCCTCTCTCAAAGACTATCCCCCCACTAAAATAAACCCGGTGGGTCTCAGCTGAGATTGTGTCATTTCACAGGAGGAGACAGGATTTATTTTTATATCTGTGGTTGTGTACACGAGAGACTGGCACAGAGACTGACACAGAGACTGGCACAGCAAACCACCACTGTGTGATTCCTATTAGCGAGCCTGGTATCCAATGAAGAAACAAGTATATCTAGCACTGGGATTGGCTAAAATAATGTGTGAGAGATTATCATGAAATAGATAATTTTATCGATCCCCAAATGGAAATTAAGAATACTTAGTATTAGTGTTGACCAAAAAAAGGAATGTTGACACATCCACAATAACACACACTCGGAAAATAATTGAACAGCTGAATAAGCACCATTGACAAATTGATTTAATTTTGCATGGATTGATATTGCCAAAAGGTATTCTGATGCTACATATACGTGCTTGACAATGCTTTCGACTGTCTAGGATAGCTTGAAATGCAAAAGGAAATAATTAAATATGTAGAGCAAGTTAATCATTTATAATATAATCTTTCTTGGCCTCCCACATACAGTATATTTATGAATACATTTCCAATAATGACTTTGTCTTGGTCTGAACACAGGCCAGATTTGTTTTAAGCCCTTTTAACAGTTTCCGTGCCGCGAATGGATTACTCCAGGTTAATGTCGCTGCCGTATCGGACATACCCGCCTTTTGTTTTATGTGTTTAATCCGCCGTAATGTAATGAATCAAAAGAAAATCCGTCTTCGTCGCGGAGTATGAGACTGGATGCCTTCGCTGTGATGACAAAACCGGAAATCGTCACATGCTGTGGGCTGCTAGGGCTTCTGGGAAATTGAGGCCAATGGAAATGCATTGGGTGCAACGCCTCATTGAGACGAGTCTTGTGTGCGTCTTCCGTGTGCATCCGGGTGGTGGATGCGACACTCGGATCATAACAAACCACGGGACCTTTTTTCGCTGGATTTTCGCGGATTAAAAGCCCAAATAATCAGCGTATGCTCTAAAGGTAATACAACAATCTCGGCAGTGAAAGGGGGTTGATTAAAATGCGTGTTAAACGTAAAAAACAGTCAAACTGTTAATTGTCTATATGTATTTCTGTTACACTCCCTGGTTATTAATAACTGTAACATTGACATTGTGACATTGACAATGTTTTGGCCATTACTTTCTCTGGAGATGGTTGACAGGAGTCTTTTTGCAGTGTGTTCAATGGTCCAATGACCTTGGCAATCAGGTAAATAGTCTGCCCTTGTGCCTCACTGATCACTGATCACTGATTGTGTACTGATACCCCAAACACCTCCTGATAGCTTTTTGTCAGATAAACTGACTGGCGGCTCCCTCAAGGTCAAACCCAATTTGAGTCTGTCATTTATAATTCATGGTGTTCCTCAGAGATCAAATCCTGCCTTTGATAGGGATTCAAACAGAACAGTGGCCTGCGTGACCACTGTGGCACAGCAAACCGTGCTGCGATCCTTTACCCACACTGACCTTAGTATCCCTATTATTGGCATGTCATTATAGGAGAACATTCAGCAAAAATAGGCAAACATAACAAAAGACGACATATGAGCTCACAAAGTGCCGCAGCGTGCTTGTAGTAGTCCTAGATGGGCTATTCACTATTGTATGTACAATTAAGTATTGAGTTTAAGTGGTTAATGGATCTGAATATACCCAGGTTGTATGACTCCATTCTTACAATTGCTTTCCAAGTGAGTGACAAACCGGTTGTCTTAAGGGTGACAGTTGGGTCTTGCGCTGAAGCACAGACGCTGAACTCTCATATCAGTAGATTGGGTTACTGTTTTGTCAGCACACAGTTTCAGTTTTCTTGTGTACTTGAAATGCAATGCAATGCATGCCTTCTAGAGGGCAAAGGCTCATGGAGTTTAACTTCCTCTGTTCATACTCCCTTGAAAAGTGTCTTGTTTCTTCCTAGCTACTGTACCTGCACTTAGGAATCTAAAGCGGAGTAGGGACAGTGGGGTATCAGTCAGACTGTACCAACATTACCCAGGGCTTATCTTAACACGTTTGACAATGACCACTGAGCGAATGAGGCATACTTCACGTACTGTACGTATAAAGTCCACCAGCTTCAAGTGACACAGCAATTTCTGTGTTCGTTTTTGATTCGAATCTATTACACCAAACTATGGTGTTACTCGGGCCATTGATCACAATGCCTTAATTTTGCTGACCAAGAACATTGCGTCCTGGGTTTTGTATTACTCTTATGGCTTCCCTATTAAACCATTCTGACCGGGCACCCATTTTGGTGTTGGCATCATGTTATGCTTTAGCTATTGAAAAATAGCAGACCTACAAGCTCATATCGCGCCACCGAGTGGCGCGATATGAGCTTGTAGGTCTGCTATTTTTTGAAAAATCGAAGAACGACTGACATTTCTAGAATCTGATCTCAGGTCAGAATGGGTTCATCAGACCAGTGTGTGTCCGGCGGAAACCTCGTATGAATCTGATCTCAGGTCAGAATGGGTTAACTAATTAACTTACACCAAGCGTGGCTAATATTCCATCTGATCTCTGCAGTGGAGAGAATTAATGACTGGTAGATACATATTTCTTGTTGGGGACTGCTTTCCTGACATGGCATATTATTATCACATTGTAAATTGTATTGTTGTTACACAGTCTTACAGACCATGTCAAACCAACACTTAATTCTCTTGATTCTTGATGGCAGGAGAAAGTGACACATTGCGGCACACATCACAGTGGATGAACAAAGCGAGCACCTCCGCCATTGCTGTTTTTGGGAGCCGAGAAGCGGTCTTCTTCTATGACGAAATAAATGGAAGTGAACTGTGGTGGGAGCTGAACTATCACTACTGCCATCTAGCATTCTATGAGTTAAGATATCCCTCACTTTCATATTGACTCAAATGTGTAGGAAATGCATTGCGCACTGTGTGGTTTATCGGGTTCCAACAAGGCAATCCCCCTTTTATATGCCACTACTGCAGCGACTCGAAAACCTAATTGAGCTAATTCTCAGTGTAATTGAGTAAAAGTAGCTACAAACTAAACATATATATAGGTAATGGTTTGACCATCTAGTAGTTAATAACCACACTCAGATGGTAATTGTCTCCACCAGGCCGAAGGACTGGGGAGAGAATATGTTTTGTTTCCCATGTTGTGTTATCTCCAAGTGTGAAGATAACCATAGCTCATATTCTGTATTTGAGGTGCATGTATACTACACCTCAACAGCCTAAACATGAGGATATTGATGTGTGAGACACAACTGAGTTATACATTAACTTTTAATATTTTTCCTTCGCTTCACTGTTGGCGATGTCACAGGGAAACTCTTGTGATCCTCACAGAATGCAACTACCACCACCACACTTTGTGACTGCAAACCCTTCAATTATTCAGCTGACATTTTGGTCTACCTCAATAATTCAGAGCGGCTTAAGAGGCCTTTGTGATGACCAGTCTTCTTTATAACAAACTGACCGTTATGATTAACAACAATATGCAATGGAAGGTATTTCCCTTGCCACATTTGGATGAAATGTTACATTGGTCAGGTGCCCTGTGAATATGCTTCCTTTATCATGCCTCTTTCCAGAATGATTCGGTCAGCATGTCCCATACAACTTTCAGATGTAATCACATCGGACATCAGAGCTGCTAATGATTCAAGGAGATTTATGAGAGGTTCTGCGCAGTGACCGCTGCAGCATCTGCCCCTGCTGGCTGGACGAAACATGAGTCCTGCAATTGCCCTGCTTAATGCCCATGAAAAATGTAAAGGAGGGCCCGAAGCATCACCCGGGATCCGATTTTAAACATGTGGTTTTCATCTTCAGGGCCTGGTTTCCTCGGCACAGGATATCTTAATTTGAACCTGATACGACTTTTACACGTATGGCAATTAGGTACTTTGTCCAGCACTCTGCAAAATGATGTACTGTAGGCTACATTTTCCCTGCTCTAAAATTTCACATGAATTATTTTAGATAAACAGAGTATAAACAGAGACAGGAAACCATGGACAGAGCTAGAGGTGAGACAACCAATAACATTAACAACATTAGACATTACTCCCTCAACACATTCCCATAGGCAGAAAATAACAAAATTAACATTAATATAGGTACACCTTGAGGCATGTGTGTGTGTGTGTGTGTGTGTGTGTGTGTGTGTGTGTGTGTGTGTGTGTGTGTGTGTGTGTGTGTGTGTGTGTGTGTGTGTGTGTGTGTGTGTGTGCGCGCGCGTGTGCGTGTGTTAATTTTTTTTCCCAAAAAGATTTTCAACCATCTTCAAAATTAGTAAACATTTTCAAATTGTAGATCATCTTCTTTTTCTTCAAACCAAGCCAAGCCAGAGCTTATTGTATAGCACTGAAATAAATGGTGTGATCACAAAGTGGGAAGCGTTTGTGTGACACCTTGTGTCAATAATGTGTTACTACAACCCTTACCTATCTATGGCCAGTCTGATATCAGTGATAACCGATAGAGTAGTGATACCCTTACAGTTTAAGCATTTTATTTTGTCACTATAAGGCTTAAACAAAAACTATTAGCAACTTTTTTTCTTTTTAATGATAATGCAAACATCATTTTAAGGTATATTCAGTGATTTCACTCAAAAAACCTTAGGTTTCGTTTTTGGCTGTGGGACCCAGCCTTTCGTCCAATCAGGATAGAGAGTCAAAAACGAAACCTAAGGTTTTTTGACCCCCAGGGCTTAACTGGGGACAGGGAGGAACTCCTTATATGGCCAGCACACTCTATAGTAGGGAGGATTATCACAACAAAACAAAAAAATAAGTGATATTTGAATTAAGTGAAATCACTGAATATACCTTTTTTTTAACAAGACAAGACGGACTCAAAAAAGAAAACAAGAAACTGCCAAAACAAACCCACCCCCCACCCCAACCCCAGAAAGGTAAACTACACAGCTCTCAACACCACTTGACAACATCAACTCGGATAAATAAATAAAAATAACAATATAAATAAAACTAAAATCAACCCAGAGGAGATATTGCGAAAACCTCAAAGAACCTACCCCATATCTTTTCAAAAGTAGCAAGCTTTCTCCTTACATTGTACAGTATCTTTTCAGGAGTACAGTATGATGAAAGCTCATTCAGCCAGTGTCAACTATTACCAACTTTAAGTAAATGCTATACTTTTCCCTGCAATATTTTACCAATCTTTAATTTAAATACATACCAAACCTGCAACTTTAACTCAAGTATTGTTCCAGACAGTTTCATTTTCTTTGCCATGTAAAGACTTTTTCCAGTTCAACAGTGATGTGCACCACTTCATTACGTGACAGGCAAATCATTTACATCTCCCAAAGTTCTGTACTGGTCTGTGTCAGTTCTCCATCAGATACAGGGGGCCCCAGCTATGGAACACCTATACAGCAATCTCATCAAATTCTACTTCATTAAATAATGTATAAGTTTTGGACCCACTTAATTGACCAGATCACTTAATTATATATATTTGTATCATCTCTTCTTTTCTCTAATCATGTACATAGATAACCAATGATTCTAATAATGTTCTTGTTTTTTTGTTTTGTTCTTGTTTTATATACTGCAATCATGTTTTCTGGCATATCAGATACAGGTGATGGTATTCCTGCTGGGCATTGCTGCCTGACGCACCGTGCTGTGACCTTTGATATACTCTAAGGCTGTGACACCTCACTGAACACCTCTGTGGGCCCGCCTAAACGGGTCATCAGCTGGGGACCATATAGCTGGATATTCTATATCTCTTGTACAATGTTTCATTGTGATTTATATAGGTAGAGGCCTCGTATAAGCCCCTTGGGCTTTTGCCTGAGCCTAGCACTTTACCCTTAATTCTTTATATGTTCACTGTGTTGTTTTTTATACTGTGCTGAATAAATAAATACAATATAAAATACAATATTTCTGAGGATTTAAGATTTTCCCACATTCTGTTCCTTTGGCGTCTTAATTCGTTTCAATTTCCATTTTCACAAAGAGGCTCATAAATCATGAATGTGGACAGTAATCTTAATTGTAGATTAAGATTAGCTATTATGTCCTTGTAAGGTTATATACAAAAAAGTGGTCTCATCATCATCTTTCGCGCAGACGAAATGAAAGCCTGGGTATCGAGGCTATCTCATCATAAACAAGAATGACATCACTAAAGTTTTGTTAAAGCTAAGGTGTTGTTTTTGCAAAGAGGAAATAAACTTGACTCCTGCTAGCCTACTTGTTATGAGCTTTATGGTATGAACATCTACGGTAATTGGAAGGGTTTCCTGGAACAACTTGGGTTGTTTGCGTCGTTATCTAATTTCAGTCACCTGACAATTAAAACTTGGGGAAATACCCCACCTCCCCATACGAATCTCTCTTTCTCTTTCTCTCTCTCTGAAGAGCGCACCTGACATGAGGTATAATATATGATGTGTTAATAACAGCAGTAGAGTGCAGGCTACGTCATGCTTTCTAAAGAATCACATGCTGAGCTGCACGCTAGTCTTATTTGTCAAAGTCCTCTGACTGCCACCCACTAAAATGTATAATAGCTCCATATGGACATAACGATAGGCTGCTGGTAAAAGAAGGCGGAGGCTTCAGCGATATGTCCCAACATGGGTGAGAATGTGAACGTTGCATACTTGCATACGTAATACAGCCTACCTTGTGCACTAAACACCTTTATATAAAGGTAGACCGTCTAGGCTACTGCGCGCCAATCGTATCGAATTACTTACAAGAAACATTGTTGGTGAAACAATTTCGGGTGAGTTCAGTTCTGTTCCTTCGACTGCTTGATGTAATGTAGCCTATAGACTATGGCTACATAAGTACAATAATTATGCTGTTTTAGATTCAACAAGGAAATATAGGCTAAATGGCAAGGAGCTGCTGCGTACACATCTGGAATGAGAGAGAGAGAGAGAGAGAGAGAGAGAGAGAGAGAGAGAGAGAGAGAGAGAGAGAGAGAGAGAGAGAGAGAGAGAGAGAGAGAGAGAGCTAAGTAAGAAAGAAAGAAAGAAAGAAAGAAAGAAAGAAAGATAGATAGATAGATAGATAGATAGATAGATAGATAGATAGATAGATAGATAGATAGATAGATAGATAGATAGATAGATAGATAGATAGATAGATAGATAGATAGATAGATGTAGAACTGTTAGCAAGTTGATAGCACTGCTACAAAGATTGTAACCTCTTAAAATGGCCTAAGCTTTTAAACATAGATCTGCCTTAATCGATTTAGATGGCTATTGACAAAATGCATGTTTGCATAAAGATTATTTCCATTGTGGTACTTTGACTGTTAGTGTGAAAACTTAATGCCACTTGTTGGAGGTGGGGTGGTTAAATATAAAACAAAACAAATACATTCATACAATATGTATTCCTACAAGACACACTTTCCTATCAGACATATTCTAGTATTAATACGTACTATTAGACCAATGATTGTTTTTCTTCTGATCTGCTTCATGTATTCTTGCCAGTTGCCACCATGGAAACACAAGCAGAGGGCAGTCTTCATCATGGACAGCTCATTTCTGTGACCCGCAAGGACACCACCCGTCTGCTGGAGGTGTATGTCAAGCGAAGCCTCAGCCTCAATGACGGGTCGCCAATTGGCGAGAGGCGTGAGAGGAGGAAGAAGTGGGTGACCATGCCTGAAAGGCACAAACGGATACGCAGGTCGTCCAGTGACCCTTCCATTCACTTGGCATCATCTCCAACCGAGGACTGTGAGACATTTGCTGCAGTTGAAACGCCCCCAATGATGAGCCAGTCTGAGACAGCCCCAGAAGAAACCGTGAAAAAGTCCAAGAAAAAGAAAAAGAAAAGGCAGAAGCCTTCGTTGTGGAAACGCTTTTTGGGTTTATTCTCGGAGAAAGAAGAGGAGCCTATGAGTGGACCTGAGATGCCTGATGTCACAGCAATGTCCTCCTCTGACACTGCAGCCACCGGCCTTCCCCAGCCTGCCACCCCAGACACTTCACGTCGGAGGAAGTCCATAAGGCGCAGGTTCTCAAAAAAGAGACGATCTCTAAGAAAGTCAATCAAGCAGACACCCATCACTGAAGTTGGACGTAAGTTTGAAAGGCAAACAGTGGCAACACAGCATGCTGTAATAGAGGGTAGTAGTGTTCCATGCAAATAGTGTTGTCTCTTTATAGTGTTGCTGCTATAAGGATTTCTTAAAGAGGGTTAGAGTGTGACTCTTAGCCCAGTGGTTCTCAAACCTTTTCAATACAAGGACCCGCAAATACCTGAACTTGTATTTGGCCGCAGACCCCCATTAGAAAATATTCAACATTTTTCTAAAATCTTTCAAGATTTTCTTAAATAGCAGATATACAAGCTCACAAAGTGTCGCAATGTGACGTGTTGTGAGATTGTATATCGGCAAGTGGTTATACTGCTTTTGATGCTATATTATCTCCATCTTTGAGAAACACTGTCTTATATGAATTATGAATGATATTCATAATCATAACCTTTTTTTGTTTTTCAATTGTTTCTTGATTATTGATCTCAACCATTGAATTCAAGGTCTGAAAAAATTAAATGGCATCAGGGGTCATAATATTTTTTGGAATAATATTATAAGTGATTAACTGATTATATGTGAGATGCAGGACCCATCAGGGTCAGATTCATGACCTTTTGACTCTTTGTTGTAGCCTAGATATATTTACAGGTTGAACTACAAGGGTACCCTGTTTCTTCTAAAATACGGTGTTAATATAAACAAATACTACATGCTGTGTTTTCAGAACTTTGCACATACAAATAACTAAAAGTTGTTCTTTTGTTTTTACAGTTGTGAGTGTGGAGCCTACCTACTCCTATTATGAGAAGGTGTCAGAGGAAATGCAGAAGATTGTCCATGACCATGAGGTTAAAGAGAAAGAAGAAGTTCTAACTGATGGTAATATTGATTAGATATGGATTTAACGTTTAATTAATTTGTTACGTTGGTTGCCGCAATCGCTAATATACAGGTCCCTCCCACACATTTTGCTAGCCAATTACAATAATAATAATATTATCATTATTACACAGAAATGTGTGTTGTCACATTGGTATAATGAAATGGGGGAGAAAAGGAGTAAAAAGCGAAGAAAAAAAGGAGACAAGTCAGTGGGTGAACTGGCTCTCAGACTCTCACTCAAGAGATTTTGTCTGACTTTGCGTGTGACAGGATTTCACGTGTGCAATGTTTTTACGCACCAAAAGACAGACAGAACGTTAACAGAATGTTAAATGTAGCCCCACCAAGGAATTCTTGGCTCTGTCTTTTACTCCAACAACAACCACCCATATTTAACCCTTACAGCTACTCTATTAGTGAGTCAACACTATTAGTGAGTCAAATGTTTACTAGCTTCACACACTCATTTGTTTAGAGATTTACTAATAAAAATAAGCTATGTCTTTTTGACATGGACTGTTAACTGTTAACCCTGGCAAGTCTTCCAAAATAAATAGCAAAAGCTTATATTGTTTGTTGTCGTACAACAAATAGAGCGATTTGGTTAAAGGCTCAATGTCGTGCAACCCTTTGCACCAGGTGTATATAAAATGTAGATATTTTCTTGAGTGACATTGGTAGAAAGGGTCATGTGATGAAGTCTAAATCAACCCTAAACCTTTGCTTTCATTATACCACAGAGGAAGTAATCAAAAGGATAATTTCCCTGACAAAAGAAGAGGGGGATGCCATAGATCATAAGGTGTGTATTAAATAAGATCAATTCAAAGATTAGCAATCAAATCATTGATTTTTCATTCTTATGGAAATTGCTGCTTCAATTTAAATGTTGTATTGAGCACACAATGCCCAATATGTCCTATAAGTTGCAATTTTGGTCTGGATATTCAAGTTTCTTTCTGTGGTTTGCAAGTATAGCTACTGACAGTAGTCTATTTCCTTCTCCCATCTAGCTGAAAGAGAATCCTACACTGAGTAACTTCTTCCAGGGGATGTCCTACACCTCTTTCCAGAAGTTGGCAGACACCTATGTAGAGATGTCACCGGTCAAAAGCAAACATCTCACTGTCCTCCCCACTGCACCAGAACTCGTCAAGCTGGCCTTTACCCTCGACTTCACTGCCAGGGTAGCTTCCCTGTCAAGACAGAATATAGGTCACATTACTGGCTTGGGCACCCGCTACTTAGAAGACCGTTTTGAATATAATCAGGTGAGTGTGTAGCATCAGCTTTGCTGGACTTTCCCAAAAGACAGTAGAAAAGCATGATTTATCCATCATCCTTGTGGGCTATATTCAGCATGCGACACCATCATATGTTGAAAATGCAACAGTTAGAGTGCTCATTGGGGACAATACTAGTTGAAAACATTACTCCCATTCTTAGACCACTTCATTGGCTCACAGAATTGACTTACTGTGTACAAAGGGTTTGCTCCTGAATACATCTGAATGATCACTGCCTCTAGTCTAAACTAACCGACCTCTTCCCTCTAGCTACTGTGCTAGACGCATCACAACACCCTGTGTTGAAACAACGCACGCACACACACACGCACGCAAGTGCACACACACACACACACACACACACACACACACACACACACACACACACACACACACACACACACACACACACACACACACACACACACACACACACACACAGATCATTTACAGTACTGTGCATCTCTTTAAAAGCATATATTTTTATATTTTTTCTTTACAGGCCTGTACAGATCATCCATGGTCCGATTGTGATGATGCTAATGACTGAAACAAGACGACACATAACCATGGGGCCATGCAATAACAAACATCTTCTACAGTTAAAGTAAAGTGGTCTTCTCAGACTTAGTTGTAGTTGGATATGTTGCAATCATTAGTTCCTTTTTTTTTGTAAAGTAAACATATACCAATCAGGAACTGTCAACACATTGAGAGCAAGAACAGGATATGGACATTTACTGTGAGGCACCTTTTGAAAGATTGTGTGTATGTTTACCCAACAAGACATCTAACTTTTCATTGTTGAAGCATGACCATGAAACAGTTGAATTGCATTAGTAAAGACAAGTGAAATGTTGACTGCTAACACTAACCACCACCGCCTCACCCCCAGGTTCTGGCTTGAGGCCCCCTGGTAGGCCTGTGCAGTAATCTTCCTCTGACTAGGAAGGCACAACAATCTGATGTTAATCATTTTTCACAAAACTGTTTAGGATAATTAAGGCATTTTTAGCTTCAGGTGTAAATGGATTCATCGTCAATGACATTTATATATATATATATTTATTTAAACATTTAACAAATAAGATAACTACAACCTATTTAGTTAAATGTAAGCCATACACCTATAAACTTGTAATAAACTTTGTTTACTTTTTTATTTAAGAAGAACTTAATTGCTATTATTAAATGTGATCATTATGAATGCAGGCATTCAAACAATCAAAATAAAGGATCAGTGATTTTGTAGCATTTGCTAATTAAAACTTATAGCATGAGTCTGCTTCATTCAATGGAGATGGGGTTCTGCTTTCAACCAATTCTATTTGTCTGTCCAGCATGATATCTCCTAAAGTACTTTTGCATGAAACCTTGAGTACACAAAGGTTTTATGTTCGAAATGTTGAGTATGGGTCCCCAGCATGTAGAAACTGGCGGATGCTAACTTATTATACGGTGCATAATAGTCCACTGGCAAGTGGACTATTATGGAAGGTTTGACGATCAGGCTAGGAAGAACATATGAATGAAATTAATCTCAATTGGTTGGCTAAAGGGGTGCAGTGGACCTGGCCTCTCATAGACAATAAACAACTTCTAAACAGATTCACGTGTCAACTTCAGTCTTCAGGTGAAGGGTTGTGGAATATCATGCCTCCACAAAAATGAATGCAACCAATTAAGCCAAATGTCTCATTCTTTGGCACAAAGAGGCAATGCAAATAAGCATGAACACTGTGCCAACAGTAGCCTACTGTTATATGCAAATTGGAAGTTGTTATACGACCAAAAGCAAATATAGATGGTTTACAAGCTCACAGGTTAAAGGAGAATTCCATGCTAGAAGGCTTTCTTACATTTATTTTATTTTACCTGTTATTTTGTGCAAAAGCGCATTATTGGCTATTTCCCCTACCATAAGCCTTCAATGAATTGAATTGAATTGAATGGGGCATTGGGGTGTTGTGCTAATTCGCTTATTTCCATCGCTTTTGTATATATCTTCTCTTCATAATGTAAATAGTATCCCAAGAGGCACACTTTACTACTTATTTCGATGGAAATAAGCAAATTAGCACAAAAAACCAACCCCCGTTGAGGGCTTATATTAGGGGAAATAGCCAATAATGCACTTTTGCACAAAATAACACCTGGACCTCTTTGGTGGGGATGTAACAACTACAAATAAAGGTAAGAAAGCCTTCTAGCATGGAATTCTCCTTTAAGCTATTTTTGAAAGATTTTCTAATAATGTATTTATTTATTTAAGTTTTCCTATATTGCCATGCCCATAACAAGGATGCCAGGTTGAAAGTGGTTCACAAGGATTTAGGACAATCTCTTAATGACCAGTGGGCCTTGCAGTACTCGGCTGAGTCCAGCAGAGGACCACCAAAGACCATAGCCCCTCACCCCTCATGAAACAAATGCTGGGCTGGAGGCATTATGTTAGGAACAGTTAAAACCATCACAAATGGTTATTTTTGCCATTTGTGTTAATTGTAAAAACTTGCAGATTTCAGTAGTGAATATGATCGTATGGTCATTTGTTTTTGAGGTCACAAGTAGCCCAAAGTCACATCGCAAGAAGGGTAAGATACTTAACAGTTAATGCAGGTAGGCCTACTGTCAAATCAGGAAAACATTTCATTTACAATTATGCAGTTCTGGGTGACAGATTTCCATTTAATATTAGTTGGCTAGTTGGATAAATGGAAAAATAAATCTGATGAGTAATGACTCGCTGATGTTGAGTAATATCTGTAGCCGTGTCACATAAAGCCTAATTAGCCAATACCTGTCTGGAGGTAAGTAAGTTTCAGTTTGTGGCTACAGTACAGTGAGAAAAATAACATCACGCGCACAAGACAAGTTGTGGTGGTTGGCATCATGGAATAAACACTTTTCACAGAAACAAGATTCTTGCTGAATAGGGCAACTCAAACAAAAACCCATTAGCTAAAATTGTTAACACTGAGGATTTTGTTGAGCAGGTTGCTTTGGTGCAAAACAATTTGGCAGATCTTGAGGTATTTTTCATTTAAACAGTTCAGATACTGAAAACTAAAGGGCAGTCATGCAACACATCTGCTGCCCCAAACAAACTAATAACATGATTATGTGGTTGATACAATAACACCTCAGAACTATTTTCATAAAGCTAGAACCATGCATTTCTTGCATCGTCCATTGATCTACATCAAGATGATTGTCTTTTCTGCAAGTTGTTTAATAATGTAATACATTTTTACTTTGACCAAACATGCTCTTAGACCACAACTTAATTTTATGTTTTACTGGTGTAATCTGCAGGCTGAGGTCAGAAGTACTTACTACAGGCCAGTATATGGATTGCCCAATAATAACAGGTTGCAATGTTTGAGATATATTTAGTTGGCAACAAAAACAGGTTTCAACATCTTATTGGGGATTGTTCATTCCCGGCATTACTTGACATGTGTACACAAGGCATCCATTTGTTTCAATATGACTAATCAGTTTGCTGTCATTTATCCAGCTCAGTTTGCATGTTCCCGATACCAGTTCCTCCACTTCAGGCACACACCCTAAGGAGAGGCACCCATCTGTCAAAATTGATAACTCAGTTTTAATACAATTGGTATTAAAACCCATTCTGGGCGGGAACCCCTTTTGGTGTCAGCATTATGTTATGCAGTATGCTTTAGCTATTGAAAAATAGCAGATCTACAAGCTCATGGTGCACCACCGTGGCGCGCTATGAGCTTGTAGATCTGCTATTTTCGAAAAATCGAAGAACGACTGACAAACATTTTCAGAAAGCTGTCAGGATGTACAGTAGAAGACATTTTTAGAATCTGATCTCAGGTCAAAATGGGTTAAACTTGACAGATTAGTCAAGGGTAGCATCTCAGAGCTTTTTTGTGTGTTATACTATTCTACCAATTGTTTGATTAGATCATAATCAAGCTTATTTCACACACACACACACACACACACACACACACACACACACAGCGTGACAATGAACACTTATTAATTCAACTACAGTCACTGTCAGTCATTCAATCCAACAGTAAAGGTTACAAAATGACAGGAGTGTGTTCTGTTCTGTAAACCTTTTACATTTTTATTACATTTTCAAAATTGAAAAGATAGATTGATTAATCAAAGAGTCCAAAGCCCATGTCTTCATCAGACTCTTCAGATTCATCTTTCTTCTCTTCCTTTTTCTCTTCCACTGGTGGGGAAGAAAGGATTTTAGGTTAGGTTTATAAAAAATAAATTCACTGCACATAATTCTAAATTCAAACTCTGATATCTGACTGGGAAAGAATCTGGGAGGATCATCATTAAAATGTCCTGAAAATATTTCACGGGTTATTAAAAAGAAAAATACTTTTATTTTTTTATTTTTTGATGTGGTGCCATGATTTTACTTGCAAACTGAATATCAAGAAAATAAAAGCATGATGGCAATTTATTAAAGCGGCATTTGTAAGTATGATTGTATTTTTTATTTTTGTCTGATCTGTATGGTAGATTATGTATACAATACATACAACATACAATACAATATAACTTTATTACAATTGTGGTGGTTGTATTTTGTCTTCTATTGAGACATTTAAATCGTGTCAAAGATGATGTCTCACCTAGACCAATTTTGACCTGACTGTCAAGATTCAATTCATTACCCGAATACAAACAAGACCACAAAGAGGTGTTATCCTTTTCGACCGAGTGTTGCGGAATCGAGTGCGTGTGAACGCACCAATAAAGTCGACCATACCAGCCCTTGTAAAACTAAATGTGAGGTCCAGGTTCACAGAGTAATTGACATTACTTGACAAGGTCCACTAAGTCTTACCAGCAGCAGGTGCAGCCCCAGCTCCACCGGCCCCCGCAGAAGCTGCAACTGCAGCGGGAGCCGCTACAGCACCACCACCACCACCTGCTGGTACGGAGGCTAACTTGGAGAGGCCTGTGGATGAAAAGATAACAGGTTCAAATACTCGATTCCTTACTTTATACTTATAGTGTGTATTTAATTTTTCTCATTCATTGTCTTAAGTGTGCGAGTTTGTTGCATCATGTGAGGGTGTGTGTTTGACTTGTTACGGGATTATAAATGCTCCATCTTGTGATTGTGGTAGTGCGCACGCATATCCGACACAACAAAGGTCTGACATGCGGAAATCACCCGTCGCTCTAAACATGCGTTGGTCCGACATGCGTTGCGCCGTGCTTGCGGTTAGGGTAGGTTGTCGGTCTAATGACTGTCGGACTGTTAGTATGTCGGAACTATGGAACTAACTGTGGATGGGGTTTATAAATTCTGTATTGTATAATTGTGTGGATTTAATGTTAGAATTAATTAAAATTGTACATCAACACATTTTGTACCAATTACAGTAAATTTTGTGCACATTTTTAATCCCATAACATCTTCATAGCTGGTGTTAAACATTCAATTTAATTAAAATGTGGCCAAAATGGGCCTTTCCGAAACTTTCAATTTAGTCTAAGAAGAATAATGCTTACCGGAATTCATTACTTCATTGATGTCTTTTCCATTCAATTCACTGATGACCTGTGAAGAGAGTCAAATGTCTTACTCAAATAAAAACAGCATGAACAGTGGACAAATCTAGCCTTGTGGAGGCATTATCAGGATATTTCCATCATTCCCATACCTTGTTCAAACGTTCATCATCGGCCTCGATTCCCACACTGCCCAGGATGGACTTTATGTCCTTTGCAGTGACGTTGGTGTTGCCACCCAGGACAGACAGGAGGTAAGCGGCCACGTAACGCATTCTGTGTGAATCAAAGGAAGGAGGAAAACATAAAAAGAAATAAAAAAGCTTAAATGGACCCCTAATTTAATTCAGTCCAAGTCCAACAGTTATACACATGTACTGTATGTTGTATAATACAACTACCTATACAACAAGTCGACACAATACTATAACCTCCGGCATGCCAAGTTCAGGCATGCATAGGCTACTTAAAATCATTAAAACTGGAATAGGTCTACTGTAGATAGTTTTTGTCCTACCTGGGGATTTTCAAACCTGGATGGATCCCCAGATTGACATACAGAATGAACATGGGAGGATAATGTTCTTATGAACTTTGGGCAGTATTACAGTATTTTCAACCAGTGTGTCGGTGTCATAACCAACAACAGGGTCTACATTTCTCAACGGAAGAGTAGGGAGACCACATCTAATCAAGCCATTCGTTGTTGTTTTTTTTCTCCATTGTGAACAAAATAGCCAATTTTACATTGAGATGCCCATCCTGTAGCCAGGATAGGTTCTGGCCTGGGCATGTCAATGTAAAATGAAGGTGCCCATTCAAAAATGGTCTTATGTAATGTATAAAATATACATTATCTGAACATGCATGGTGCATCATTATCTCTATCAGACGTAATGTTAGCCCTGGTCCAAGGCTTACAGCGAGCCTCTCTCTGACGCCTTGTGGAAGTACCTTCCACAGCCCTCTGGTCATATTTCCACTCCCGTGCGCTGTTTTTCTAATGCCAGCAAATAAACAAAACGACGAAACCACTCACCTAAACAAAGCCTGCTAGACCTTGGTAAAAGTCTATTCTCGAACCTGGGAAGCGTCTCAGGTCCTCAGTTTCTCTCTAAAATGCACTTTGTGCCATTTTAATAACGCAATGTACTCTGAATTTAACTGCGTAACGCTATCATACACTCGCGAACCGCCAGTAATGTGATCCTGGATCATGTATACTTTTTTTTCATAATTTTGGACAAAGTCGACAATTTTACACCAATTTTACATAGGTGGGCACTAGCCCACCTATCCTGTAGGGATGCAGGCAGATCGGATAACGTTTAGGTAGCCCTGGTCCAGTGCGTTAACTTAGCCCCATATGTGCCCTCTCCCTACGCTCATTCTGTAGCTGTGGAGGGAACATACTGGGGCTATAACGAACTGGACCTGGGCTAACGTTTGGGCTAGTGGGCCTCCTAGTCCTGGTCCAGTGCGTCAGCGAGTGCGTCTGTCAGTGAGAGACTCGCTGACGCACTGGACCAGGGCTAGTAGGCCTCCCTACATGTGTGCGTCTGCAGTTAAATCTTTTCAACAACGACTTTTGTAATTGAATATTGACTAGGCCTATTCAAGTTTGGGATTTTACATTATACGTTTTGTGTAACATCACTGACGGTTTGCGATATCGATGTGTTATTATGCATTACTCTGGCGTTCAGCGTGTAGGCTACAAAACAAAACAGGCTACACATGACAGCAGCAAATGGCGCTCCTCGTATACACCATTTGTCGAGCATTCATAATATGCCGTGTTTTCACTGTGTGGACGTGATACGACTACTAATAAATACGGACACACATTTTATGGTTTCATGTTGGATTCGAATTCTAAAATAAACGGCATTTCGTTGGTTTAAAACACAATAATCATCTACTTACTTTAAGTCTTTACAGACACGAAACGTAGGTCACGCTGGAAAATTCGGGAAGGAAGCTCAGGCGGGTACCTCTCGGCGGCGTCACCAGGCTTTCACCATATATGGGTAGCACCGGAAATACATCGGCGTTCAGTCCGCCGACGTCACGACGACAGAACGTTTATTTTATTCGTGGCTATATTGTTATATCACAATAAATATTTTGTTAACAATTTACTGTATAATGAAGAAAATAATTTCCTGCTTTAAAATGTTTTATTATTATTAGCCTACCATCTTTAGCTACATAGAAATGTCTATTTGTATGTCTCTAAATGTTTTGATGAATTGAACAATGTGGACCCTGTTGTAAACAAGTGTAATGCTTAATTGGGTCGTCCACTCACAGTTAACAGTCTTTGTATTGAGTTTGTGCTTGAAATGTACTGTAAATTCTGCAAACTGTTAAAGGTATATTCAGTGATTTCACTTAATTCAAATATCACTTATTCTTTTGTTTTGTTGTGATAATCCTCCCGACTATAGAGTGTGCTGACCATATAAGGAGTTCCTCCCTGTCCCCATTAACCCCTGGGGGTCAAAAAACCTTAGGTTTCGTTTTTGACTCTCTATCCTGATTGGACGAAAGGCTGGGTCCCACAGCCAAAAACGAAACCTAAGGTTTTTTGAGTGAAATCACTGAATATACCTTTAATAAATATTTCAATCAATCAATCAATCAAACCAGTGATCATCTTTGAAATGTGAGACACAGCGCCCCTTGTGGTTATTAATAAAGCTTTTATGAAAATGGAGCAAACAAACAGCAAAATACTGTCAAAAATTACTTAATACAAGGAACAGATTTTGATGAATGAAAAGGTGCTCTGTCTGGCAATTTAGATGTAATGAACACATTTGGAATTTATTTTTGGCCAAACCATACCACAACCATACCTCGAGAGATGCTCTGGTAAAACACAGCTGTGCTGCCAATAGTAAGTAAACCAAACCATTCACTAATACTTGTTATGTTCAAACAGTCATTGTTTTTCAGGCCAAGGAGGGGAGAGAGAGAGAGAGAGAGAGAGAGAGAGAGAGAGCATGTACCTTCATACATACCTATACGTATAACATTGTTTGTAGATTTCATAGATTTTTTTTAGCTTAGACTTGTTTGATAGCTCATGATCATCAGTGACAGTGTGTACATTTGTTTTTACTTTTGTTTGTTTACATTTACACATTATCATTTGTATTAATTTGATTAATCTTAATGTGTATTCAGCATTAACCACTTAAACCCTCAATACTGTCTGATTTCCCCCTACCACGTTTCTACACCGTAAATATAGCTGATCTGCATGCAGTGCAACACGTTCTATTTAATTTATTAAAGGTATATTCAGTGATTTCACTTAATTCAAATATCACTTATTTTTTTGTTTTGTTGTGATAATCCTCCCTACTATAGAGTGTGCTGGCCATATAAGGAGTTCCTCCCTGTCCCCAGTTAACCCCTGGGGGTCAAAAAACCTTAGGTTTCGTTTTTGACTCTCTATCCTGATTGGACGAAAGGCTGGGTCCCACAGCCAAAAACGAAACATAAGGTTTTTTGAGTGAAATCACTGAATATACCTTTAATAATTAGTTGTGATTAACATACGAGTTTAGAAAGGTTAAGACGTGCCATACACGTACATAAATGTATACATTCCATGTAGCCTAAATAGTCATTATAATACAGAATTTAAAGATTACAAAGTGCTATACAGTATATATACATTACGATATGTTACTTTTGTAAAGGCCCTGATACACATATCCACTTTTGTTTCAATAACAAGCAATTTTCAATGTTGACATTTAACTTTTCTAAAAAGTTGATACGTGTATCAGGGCCTAGGGCGGCTATACTGTTGTCTGTTGACAGTAGCATACTGCCATTTGTTACAGTAAACTACCGGTATATTATGGAATATAAACTACAGTAGATATTTCTGTCACTGCTAACAAATTATGGATGTTCTCCAGGGACTATTTTGACTTTTCAAATAAATCCTCTGCATCCCAATACAATGTAATAATAACGAAGCGATACAGAACCATGTTACTCTATTTTCACCCATGATTTCAGAGATCTGTGAAATTGACACACACACAGAATACGTCCTTTAATCTAAGTGGGAGCAGACTTGTGACAATGTGGTTACAGGATGGCAACATTATGCATGTAAAAGCCTTAATTATTATATTATACTCACAAACATAGCTATACGTTCATGCTTTGTGCAGATGTGCTGTGCTGTGCTCTGCTACTACCAAGCATGGCATCCATCATGTTATCCATGACATAGAGTGTGCGTGTGCACATTAATGCATGGGAAAGATTTTGACAGGTTGACCCACATTGACAGATTATGAAATGGGTCAATGGGGCTCTTAACTATACACCAGAGCAGCTGTCTAGTGGGGTCTCGTGGGGTGCTGGTGGCAGGTTGACAGCTAGTGATTGCCTACTACATTCGGATTTGCAAAACGCAGCGAAAAAATGCACCAGCGTGCAACCACCTTAATGGGATTACTTTGAAGTATGCTAAATAATCGATCTTCAAGCTGGCCATGTGGAAAGGCTGTCTTGTTTACAAATCAAGCTTTTATCAATCATTAACAGTTCTAATTTATGAAACAGAGTGGACGTCTTTCATGGCAACATTGAACTTCACAGTACAACATATTTTGTACTGATATGTTAAAAATTTAAAAGAAAATTGTGCATAATGACCTCTCATAGGCAAGCCTGGTCCAGTTCATCACATGGTTTATTAAATAACTAATCTTTGTAAATCAAGCTTACAATCAGCAATGCAGCATTGGAGCCAAATACATAGATATTCTTTCCAGTGGACATCAATAAAAATCATCACATCTAAAGCAATTTAAAAAATAAGACTATGAATGCCTAAAATAAATTTACCAAATTGTTGATCGAGCACATAAGAGTGACTTGCATTTGGCCTACAATTCCTTTAGTTCTTCCTGTCCTTGAGTAAAGAACCCATACAGCAAGGCAGTGATATCTAAAACAAAGGCTGGTATCACCGTCATACGTGCTACCCACCACAATGTGTATATACAATGACAAAGCATTATAAATAAAAAGATTGACAAAAATCCCAGGAAGCATCTGTCCAGGAAATAATTAGCTTTCTCCATCTTGGACCACTGGTTCCAAGGCAGAGTACGCCGTGCTTCTCTGAACTTGCCAAATTCTTCCAATGCCTCGTCCAAGTCATAGTCAGCCGCATCCTCAGGAGTCGCCACAAGTTGGGTGGTTTCGTCTTCGTTGGCCATGTCTTGGTCGGCCATGTCTTGGTTGGCCATGTCTTCGTTGGCCATGTCTTGGTTGCTTTTGTCTTCGTTGGTTATTAAAAGAACAGACTGTGTCTGCAAAACAAATTTGTGTTCAGTCAAGTTTCCATATGTAAGTTTCCTGCAATAAATAGTTTATATGAAAATGCTTTTCGTAAAGAGTCAGTGAGAAGTGCATGTCATAATTAGCCCTAATCTTTACCACGTGTTGCTGCTGTGTCCGTTCTGTGATGCAGTGGGTTTAAAGATATTGTCCCTCTGGTGTCCTCTTCTTTCTTCAAAATTCCTTTAAACAATTGTAGCCATTCACAAATTGAACTCTCATACTTAGTCCCCTCGTCTACACAATGTTTGTACCAGTTAAGACAGGTCCACTGGTCGAGACAACCACCTTGTGTAGGCAGTAGGTTAATTACCGTACAACGCAAACCTCACTAAGAAGATGGTTGAGGATTAGGGCACACTCAGTAGTTACAAATCCCTCAGTGAGGATGAGGGAAGGCGGTGACAGATGGACAGTAAAACATTAATTTATATCTGTGTGTAGGGGGAAGGAAAGAAAGAGCAAAAAGAGTGACAGACAGACAGGTGCACGCGCGTGCACACACACACACACACACACACACACACACACACACACACACACACACACACACACACACACACACACACACACACACACACACACACACACACAAGGGAAGGGTGTATTACAGGCTGAGGCTTGTGTCTTAGTTTCAACCTAATGAAGCTCTCAGATCAGTTCGTCAACACACTACAAGAGTGCATAACACACAAATCAAATATATCTCGAGTTAAAAAGCTATGTTACACACTGCTAAATTGCACCCAGAAAAACAGAAATGCTAAAATTCCACAAATGTAGAATTAGTAGTATCATGATGGACTGACATGAGACTGTAAAACCGACGAGGAAGCAACATATGAACATATATATATAGCCTTTAAGATTTAGCAGAAGCTGAGCTAGGTAGATATGAATCACTTAAACATACGAATTGCTCAGCGTGTAACTCACATACAGGCTTGGCAGCCTGTTCAACCCCCTGTCACATCCATCGATATACGGCCCAAACCAGTTCAGTTTCATGAAGAGGTGCCCTACACAACCTCTGATAAACACAATACAGCTTACCCACTTTGATGTTGGAGATTCCAGATGTTTAGTTTACTTTATTTGGATGTAGTGATTTGATTACGTTTTTAAATTGTATTCAGTATTGGTCCTACTCCAGTAAACCCTCCCTTTTCACATCTTTCTTTTAAAAGTGTGATTTCTCATAACCACTTAAACCCCATATGGTTGAGTGGAATCCCCCAGGGCTCCATACTAGTGTATTTTTTTTGTTTTCTGTTATTGTGGGGAAAGCTTTTGTGGAAATTAGCAGATTGACAAGCTCACAAAGCAACGTGTTGCGTTGAGTTGAGTGTCATAATTCAGACGGCATGTTGGTCCGACTTGCCCCATTACTAACACTGTGCCTAACCCTAACCGCAGGCGAAGCCCCGTTGTCGGACTAATGCGCCGTCGGAATTACGAGCGGATAGTGTTGTGTTGCCGATCGTCACGTTGTGCTTGTCGATCAGCTATTTTACTTTCCCCACAATACGGATGATGGGGTTTAAGTGGTCTTACTAATGTAACAGCAGTACGTAATTACGACTAAAGGACATACAAAATACAGGTTAAATTTGCAAACATATATAAACATACCGGTATATATATAAACATAAACATAAAGGCTGGTATCACCGTCATACTTGCTACCCACCACAATGTGTACATACAATGACAAAGCATTATAAATAAAAAGATTGACAAAAATCCCAGGAAGCATCTGTCCAGGAAAAAAATTGCTTTCTCCATCTTGGACCACTGGTTCCAAGGCAGAGTACGCCGTGCTACTATGAACTTGCTAATTTCTTCCAATGCCTCGTCCAAGTCATAGTCAGCCGCATCCTCAGGAGTCGCCACAAGTTGGGTGGTTTCGTCTTCGTTTGCCATGTTTTGGTTGGCCATGTCTTGGTTGGCCATGTCTTGGTTGCTTTTGTCTTCGTTGGTCATTAAAAGAACAGACTGTCTGCAAAACAAATTTGTGTTCAGTCAAGTTTCCATAATGTAAGTTTCCTGCAATAAATAGTTTATGTGAAAATGCTTTTCTTAAAGAGTCAGTGAGAAGTGCATGTCATAATTAGTCCTAATCTTTACCACGTGTTGCTGCTGTGTCCGTTCTGTGATGCAGTGGGCTTAAAGATATTGTCCCTCTGGTGTCCTCTTCTTTCTTCAAAATTCCTTTAAACAATTGTAGCCATTCACAAATTGAACTCTCATACTATAGTTCCCTCGTCTACACAATGTTTGTACCAGTTAAGACAGGTCCACTGGTCTAGACAACCACCTTGTGTAGGCAGTATAGGTTAATTACCGTACAACGCAAACCTCACTAAGAAGTTCACAAAGCTCACAAAGCAACGTGTTGTTTGGCTTAGCCATCCAATGACTGGCCGCGTGTGTACTGTATGTATGTTTGGAGTATGTATGAGTGTGTCCCTATACTGTATGTATGTTTGGAGTATGTATGAGTGTGTCCCTATACTGTATGTATGTTTGGAGTATGTATGAGTGTGTCCCTATACTGTATGTATGTTTGGACTGGAGTATGTATGAGGGTGTCCCTATACTGTATGTATGTTTGGAGTATGTATGAGTGTGTCCCTATACTGTATGTATGTTTGGAGTATGTATGAGTGTGTCCCTATACTGTATGTATGTTTGGAGTATGTATGAGTGTGTCCCTATACTGTATGTATGTTTGGAGTATGTATGAGTGTGTCCCTATACTGTATGTATGTTTGGAGTATGTATGAGTGTCCCTATACTGTATGTATGTTTGGAGTATGTATGAGGGTGTCCCTATACTGTATGTATGTTTGGAGTATGTATGAGTGTCCCTATACTGTATGTATGTTTGGAGTATGTATGAGGGTGTCCCTATACTGTATGTATGTATGGAGTATGTATGAGTGTCCCTATACTGTATGTATGTTTGGAGTATGTATGAGTGTGTCCCTATACTGCATGTATGTATGTATGGAGTATGTATGAGGGTGTCCCTATACTGTATGTATGTTTGGACTGGAGTATGTATGAGTGTGTCCCTATACTATACTGTATGTATGTATGTATGTTTGGACTATATATGAGTGTGTCCCTATACTATACTGTATGTATGTTTGGAGTATATATGAGTGTGTCCCTATACTGTATGTATGTTTGGAGTATGTATGAGTGTGTCCCTATACTGTATGTATGTTTGGAGTATGTATGAGGGTGTCCCTATACTGTATGTATGTTTGGAGTATGTATGAGTGTGTCCCTATACTGTATGTATGTTTGGAGTATGTATGAGTGTGTCCCTATACTGTATGTATGTTTGGAGTATGTATGAGTGTGTCCCTATACTGTATGTATGTTTGGATTATGTATGAGTGTGTCCCTATACTGTATGTATGTTTGGAGTATGTATGAGGGTGTCCCTATACTGTATGTATGTTTGGAGTATGTATGAGTGTCCCTATACTGTATGTATGTTTGGAGTATGTATGAGGGTGTCCCTATACTGTATGTATGTTTGGAGTATGTATGAGGGTGTCCCTATGTCCCTATACTGTATGTATGTTTGGAGTATATATGAGTGTGTCCCTATACTGTATGTATGTATGTTTGGAGTATGTATGAGTGTGTCCCTATACTATACTGTATGTATGTATGGAGTATGTATGAGTGTGTCCCTATACTGTATGTATGTTTGGAGTATGTATGAGTGTGTCCCTATACTGTATGTATGTTTGGAGTATGTATGAGTGTGTCCCTATGTCGCTGTCCCCTATGTTGCGGCTACCACTGAGTGAAGTGGTAAAGTGGCACTGTTAAGCAGCCTAAACACACACAAAGGGGACACACACACACACACACACACACACACACACACACTCTCTTAAAGAAAGGATTTGATCATGTAAAACAAAACAAAAAGAGGATTTAAGTACAGGACAGGAAATAAGTACTTTGACTGTTAAAATCCTGTTTCTGTTGAGCAGCCTAAACACACACACACACACACACACACACACACACACACACACACACACACTCTCTCTCTCTCTCTCTCTCTCTCTCTCTTAAAGAAAGGATTTGATCATGTAAAAAAAAAAAAAAAGAGGATTTAAGTACAGGACAGGAAATAAGTACTTTGACTGTTAAAATCCATCAGTCCACCATCAGACCAACTGGCAGTCCTGCGTACATGTACTCCCATTGACTGCTGTTTTCTCTGTACATGTCAGGCCCAGTGTGCTGTTGGGATAGGGACTCGGCTCAGCAGGTTTACATAGCATGCACCGTCGTGTAATCTGAATTAACGTAACCCGGAACCGTTTTATCCTAAAGGCGTAAACCAGCGGGTTGAGAGCCGAGTTCACATGGGACATGAAGATGCCCACGTACATGGCGATCTTCGGCACGTGACATTCCGGGCAGAAGAACATGATGCAGTTCATGATGTGCAGTGGCAGCCAACACAGAGCAAAGAGGAAGACTACCAAGGCTAGTGACTTGGCCAGCTTTAGCTCCTTCTGATAGTAACGGTCTGCGTCACATGTAGCCTCTGCCCGCTTGTTGAGTTGCCTCCGGATGACCCTGAAGATCTCCACATACAGGATGATCATTATTGTCAAAGGCAGCACGACCCAGCCAAAGAAATTGAAGTAGACCATGTAGTCCATGCTCATGACAGATGTGAATTTACAGACAATGTCGCTGGACTTGTTGATGTTTCCCATCCTGGCATCGTGGTTGTGCCATCCAAGCAGAGGAACTAGCCCTGCCAGAAAGGAGAGCATCCAGCAAAGGCAAACAGCCACCCATGCCCTGGTTTGGGTCACTATGATGCTATACCTGAATAGTGAAAGAAGAAAAGAGGACCAATGAAACATGACGATATGAGCCTAAAGTCAAGTGAAAAGACAGAAGGCAAAGTAGTCTAATTAGTCTAGGTACAAGCCATGACACTCTGTTGCAACAGTTAAACATGTGTGTTTTCATCAGGCAGTCAGGCGGTAGTCAACCATCGTCATCTCCAGTAGTGTAGTGATATCTGGAGAACATGGTATAGTCATTTTTATCTAATTTAGCCAAAAAATTCCAATATATAATTGATTTTTAGAATTCTATGAGATGTCATCGTCATCATACTCATGGTACAAAGTATACCGAAGTGCAACAGGGCAATGTGCATTATTAACAGCCTTTCTTCTAAGTTATGCACCTTTCAGAAAGCTCCTCAGACCTCAGAGAACTGTCTCCACCAGGCCAGATAGTAGAACTCAATCTTAGCCAATCAGGATGACATATGAAAATGCTGGACAGGTCTGATTAGAGTGTAATGTACACTGATTTGCGTGATGCAAGAATTGGCCTCTTGGTGGTGCTATAACAGGCCAAAGTGAAAAGTGTGCATGGAATTTGTTGGCCTCTTGACAGATCCGTCTTGATCTATACAGATAACGTGGACCGATTTGCGTGATGTTTGGACAAAATCTGTAGGAGTAATATGAAGAAATCACACCCGTGTGAAGTGAGGGGCCCTCTTATCATCATACATTATCTTACATCATCTCATTCCGATTCCGGCCAATCACATGTCACAATATAATTGTCCAGCTTTTAATGTTTGTGTTTACACAAACACTCAAAACTGGCCATTCATTATCAATGGCATTTAATGTTTGTGTTGGGACAATGACGTAAAAAGGGCCATTCATTATCAATGGCATTTAATGTTTGTGTTAGGACAAAGTTTGTGTTAGTCCTATGTCCACTAAAAGCTGGACATGTCAGTATATTGAATGGTGAGGAATAGGATGTTTCTCCACACATACGATGTCATGCCAGGAGCTCCTGTTCTCTCCTGTGAGTCAGTACAAAATGTGGGGGAATTCAGGAATTGGCATAATGACTACATTTGGAGAGAAAGGGGAAAAGTGTTGTTCATCCATTCCAATTGAACACGGTTAATCACAGACAGAGGCCTACTTTCAATTAGGTTTGAAACATATACATACATGTGCCTTAATGTTTCACATCACAACACTACTACTACAACATAAAAAGTGTTATTTTGGAGGACTGCCACAATCCAAGTCAAACAAACTATCCAAGTCAGTCACTTTAGCAGACTGAAAGACATTTTAATTTGCTTAAAAGCTTCCGATGTCCAATCCATCGATTTACATTAAACCTGGCAGAGATATATAGCGCCTTGTCAGATATACAGTACATTTCAGGAACAGTTGGTTTTGATCTACTCTGAGCCCTTACATTGTGATGAAAGAAGGCATTTTAAAACACTGCAGTAGAAAGCTGTTAGTCAGAAATATAAGTGTATTGGTCATGATTTGTTTCCAGAACAGGGATTTTGCGATTTCCGATTCTAACCCAAATCCCACCTGTGGAGAGAAACGAGGAAATAAAGGCCAGACCAACTCACCTTGTAGGAATCTTCACCCGCAGGTATCGGTCGATGGCAATGGCCAGCAGGGACAGGATAGAGCTCTGGGTGATGCTGAGGAGCAGGCAGGAGACGAAGAGACACGTGTAGAACTGAGTGTTCAGTCCCAGGCTAATGACGATAGCCAGAGGGATCACCAGAACTCCCACGGCGATGTCCGCCACCGCCAAAGACACGACGAAGCAGAAAGTGGTGTCCCGAAGGGCCCGGTTCACGGCCACCACCAGCACCACCAGCACGTTCCCCAACACAGAGGCCAGGGCGATGGCGGCCTCTATGGAGATGTACAGCATGTCCACGTGCTGCCATGGCACGACACCAGGAGACAAAGTCATCTTCAATTTCCACTGATGTCCCTTCGGATTTGACAGTGAATATTCTCTTAAAAGCTTATTTTTCTACCCTCTCTACATGATCAATGTTCTTGCCTGAATTGTGCAGAGAACTGTGGGTTTCCTTCCGTGATGCATTGAAATAGTGAGTGACCCGTGCATGCTGCTGATGAAGAGGGGAGCTGCTGGAGAGAAGAATGAGCATGTTCTAGTGCTGGACTGAGTTGATACCTCTCGGATCTCTCCTCCTCCTCTCCCTTCTCTCTCTCTTTCTCTCTCTCTCTCTTCTCTGTCTATTTATCTCTGTCATTAAATCAAGGGGCGGGGATGGTGTTTTCTGCAATACTCAAAGTACTCAGTAAGCAAAAGTGTGTGTGTGTGTGTGTGTGTGTGTGTGTGTGTGTGTGTGTGTGTGTGTGTGTGTGTGTGTGTGCGTGTGTGCGCGCACGCAAGGGCTTTCTTTGGTGTTCGTTTAGTCTTGCAGACTCGTAATACACAGAATAAGTATTGCAGGATTTGTTATACAAAATGCATTGCATTGGGAATGAGATATAGGTCTGTTGAATTCAAGCTAATAAGCTGTCAATTGAAAATGGGAATGCACCACAAGTGTGTGTGAAGGTTTATTGGCCAGCAAGTCACTTAAGACTTATTGCATTTGGAAACTGACCCAAGAAGACTACAGACACCAAATCAGCATTTGGCTTCCTGCAGCATTAGCTTAAAAGTGTTGCTTTCACAAGAAATACCTGTCAATTACACTCTACAAATCAAGGTTCGGCATACAATATATAGGGTATGAGTATGACTGCAGTCCCTTCCAGTCTGGAGCGACCACCACTTTCCCCACTGTGGCAGGAGGTGGAGCAGGCAAAATGCGGAGTGACAAGGTTGATAAAAGTTCGATACAGCTGCTGCCGCTGTGCGGTGTTGTGCAGTAGGGTCTGAACTCTGAAGTAGATGTGGACTAGGCGTAGTACACACTCCACAGCACCACTTGGAAGAATATTGATAACATGGTTTTCTAGCAGTTGATATGAAATAAATAGACATCCATTTCTGGCCTAAAATGTATATATAATGTACATACAAGCTGCCAGAGATGATCAATGAGTGTCTGTGCCTGTGACTGCATGGGAGCTCTCCTCTTTTGACAGGCACAGCTGTTGGCTTCGAGCCACCCAGAGCAGTGGAGCCTGCATGCTGGCACCCAACTCGCTTATTTCACACGCCCATATTGAGCGGAATGAATCCCACACTGCAGAAATTCACTTGCTGCATGCTGGTGTGAATTCAGCAGCAAAGCTACTGAATTATTAAGCTTATTGACTTATTGACTTTGCACCATCAATACCTACTACAGTAGGAAACATGGCATCTAATTTTGTTTGTGAGATTTTGTGGCGATTTATATTGTCCCATGCCAATATGGCAGCCTTCTTGGACATTTGTAAATTGCACCTCAAAATGAGGATTTCCTAAGATATCTCAGCTTCTAGATAACTTACGCAGCAAATTAAATGTACAAATGGAACCAAATGTTCCATTTGTACGCTCTCTGTATCACTGAGGAATGAGGATTTTTCTGTGCAGAGCAGAGGTCGTAGTACAGGACAGGCCTCCAAGGGCCAATTTAAACAATTCAAACATCCATTCATTTCTTGATTGTGCATAACTTTGCTGTTGATTTGAAGTGGCGAAGTAGATCACAGGAGTTCATGAGGACAGCATGGCGAAACATTGGTAATTAAAATAAGTTAAATGCAGGCACTTTATTTGAAAGTAGATCAAGCTCAAAAAGGTTGATTTTTGCTGATCATTAATGTAAAATCTTTACATTTTGGGGAAACCTATCCCAGCATGCATGTGTTCATTCATGTGTGTGCTATTTTAGTTCATTTTATTTGGTTGAAATAGAAACAGTGGCTGGAGCTGGACTTCAGTTTTTTCTCTTTCTTTTTTTGCGATCAAGTTTTTTATTTTATTTATTATTATTATTTATTTATTACTTTTGTTAAAAGAAAGAAAAAGGGGGTTTCCCCCACCCCACCCTCCCACCCCACAGGTTGAACAGCAAAACAGATACAGGGTTACAATACATCAAAAATATAATAATAATAATAATAATAATAATAATAATAATAATAATAATAGTAAATAAGGCGAGACAGATATTTTACAATTGGAAAAATCAAATTCAAAAGGAGAAAATAACAGTTATCAGAGACGTTGGCATGATTTAAGTTTTTCTAGTGCTGTGGATAAGACGTCAAGTGTGTTTTCTTGTGCCCCATTGGATCGAGCTATAGAGAGTTCCAGAGAGATCATGTCCATTAATGAGAGGATCCATTGTGAAATCTCAAGTTTATGGGGAGGTTTCCATCTTAGGACGAGCAGTTTTTTTGCAGCTGTCAGTCCTAAGAGCAGGAGTCTTCTACGTGGCATTGTCAATGTCAACCCAATCGCTGAATCATCATTCAACAGGAAAATATTAGGCAAGAGGGGAATTCTAGTTCCCATTACCTCAGATAGTAGGCTACTTCTGAAACTCTAGACCAAAAACTATTGACATCTGGACACTCCCACATCATGTGCATATACGTCCCCAGTTTGTTATTGTTGCATAGGGTGCAAATGGGTGTCGTACAGAGCTGGAGTTGGAACCGTTTTCTTGGAGTCAAATAGAATCTTTGAATAAATTTGAAATTCAACATTTGATAGTTATAATTTCGTGATGAGAGAGAAATATTTTCCCAAGTTCTTTTCCAATTGGTCGGCCGCTGCCAACTCTTTAAATCGACGTTCCAGACTGTAGAGACACCCATTGGCGGACATGTAGATTCTCTTAACTTCTTATACAAATAAGATACAAAGCCTTCAGATTTGGGAATCTTAGTTATGTAATCGAAAAGTGGGTGAACAGGTAGAGCATTTCTCCACGGCACCTCATGTGCTCGAAGAACTGCTCTTAACTGTAAATAGAAGAAGAAAGAGGTTGTTGGTAAACCATAGCTGTTCCTAAGGTCTTCAAATGATCTTAAACCCTCATTATTGAATATGTAAGAGAGAGTATGGATGCCACAACTGGACCAGGATGGAAAGACCAAGGGTTTGCGTTCTAGTTTTTTCTCTTTCTATTGTATTCTGCTTTTTTGTCTCACGTCCGGGGGTAACCGGAGAACTCGCCGGTTTTCCGACTTGCCGCGGTTTAATGCATTTCTGCTTTACTACATCTTTATTGAAATTGCATGGAATTGAGAGAGAGAGAGAGAGAGAGAGAGAGAGAGGATAGTTGTTTTGAGTTTACACTAATTGAAGTAGGAAGTCTAAAGTTTAAACACCAAAGTACCAAAACAATGTAATTCATTAGTAAACAATATCCTGAAATGGTAGGCCTACTATCATTCACCTTTTTATCATTATCTAGCTGACCATATCATTGCACAAAATAATTAGTTTGACATATTATATTGATGAAGACAGCATGTTAGCATAACGATGAAGACATTAAACTTGAAATATCGCTGCAGCGAGTTGGTAAACCGGTGAGTTCTCCGGTATTCGTGGAGGTACTGTGGCTATGAATGGTAATGAGCAACTTGTTCATGGAAGATGTGCCAGGTTAAATACAGGTACTGATACCCCTGCTACCACTATGCTGGTGGGTTATCCCCAGTTGCAACTTGTAATTTGGCTTCACCAAACTTGCTTGCGCAACAAGCTGAATGTTTTGTCTACAATCAAAGGCAGAGGAAGTGCCCCCACTTCTCAGGTTCTAAATCCAAATTTGAGCTATTAATTTGTAATTGGATAGAGAATGTATATGCCTGAGGGATAACAATATGACTGTGCGAAAGAGAATGCCCTCTTGATCTTACTTTATGACCATTTGGAGGGGGAAGCAAAAACAGATTAGATTTGATTCAATGGCAGAGCAGGAGCAGCCAGATACCATCTTAACCATCTTGAAAGAGCTACATGGTTCCTCCACTTCCTATGTTAGTAGGCGATAAGAGAGCGTGGAATTATTGAAAGGCAACATATCCCTCAATTTCTTTCTTGGCACTGCCACAGGAAGCCGGAGGAGGGTGAGACACCTTCTGGGCAAACTCAGGCTGTGCTGGGGCCTCTGTTGATGTAGGTGGCCTGTCACACACAAGTCTCATCATCATAACCATAATACATAAACTTCAATCATGTGGGTGGTTGGCTTCGAAGGCAGCCAATAGCCTGGTATCTGGGGAGTTGGCGGTCCAGGTGCTGCTAAGTGTTCGGGTCTACCATAACAGCAGGGCAAGTTAAATTCAGTGGCCTATGCCAGTTGTTCAATGCATGGCGGCTCTGAAACCAACATGGAGAATCACAGCTCTATGAAATTCCTTGAGAAATTCAGAGAATTTGTTAGGCTATAAGTGCATTAATGATATCAACAATAACAAAGTTTATTTCAGACCCTCAAGTTAGATGCCACTGAACAATGGTGGGCAGCCCAATTGGCGGCCTTCGATTTAATTTAGCGGCATTACCGGCCAGAAAGTAATATAACGTCGACTCTCCTACCAGTACAGCGATCATCTGGTTCTCAACCTGTGGGTCGGGACCGCCAGGGGGGTCTCCAGTTACTCCCCACATGATTTGGGGGGGTTCCCCAGATGACAATAAAGTGACAATTTAAGGACTTTTAATACCTAAAAGAGCATTACTGCATCAAAAGTAATCAACAAACTATACTATAAAAATTAGTCAAACATTGGGCAAATTGTCAAATAATATATTAAATGGAACCGAGTCAAACTAAAAGTGCTTCTCTAGGGCCTAGAGAAGCACTTTTAGTTTGACTCGGTTCCAAGTGCTTACAAGGTGTGGGGCTCTCCAGTTCAAATATGATTATTCTGTCTGAAAAGGACAACAGACTCTGGACACTCAGCATGACCTTGGTGTCACCGCAGAATACTGGAGTCTTCCCGAGTCACACAAAGGCTAAACTGGTAACCCTATAGAGTTCTGACCTGATTCTAATAGTTGTTCTTACGTTCTGTAGGATGTGAAGGCTGCCAGATAAAGAACAGCAGTTAGAAATCCCAGAGTAATTTATGCATCTACTCCAGCAGTAGGATTGCATCCAGCAGCCTAGCCGCAATTTGCAACTCTAGATTTTTTTACAATGGGTTGAATCTAGAGTTGCAATAAGCTCCATCCACTTCCTATTCATGATTTTCGGTTTCTGATCTGCTGGTCTTAAATGACGTTAAACTCACCAACATTGCAGCTGTAGTCCAAGCTTGAATTATCCTCTTTCAATCTGCCGAGCTTGTTTTTCATAAAAATCCCCCGTAGACATGTTATGAGTTACTTTCTGTCCAAAATATTCCAAGAGTGACATTTCCGAGCCGCCATTTGCATTTTTGCAACGTGCCGTAAAACAAGATGTGAGGGGGAGCGCTTGTTTAATAGAATCTTACCTGCGCAGGTAAGACACCCAAAGAAGAGGCAGACACAGTGCGACGCCCCATCACACAGCCTTCTATTAAACAAGCGCTCCCCCTCAACCAACCGAAAATCAGCTTATTGCAACTCTAGATTCAACCCATTGTAAAAAAATCTAGAGTTGCAAATTGCGGCTACCAGCAGCCAAGTGCCTGCTGTATAACTTGGACGCAAGCTGTTTCCAAACAATTCCGCTGACAAGGTCTAGTCTCTGCCTTTAAAAATATGATGGCTGCCATAAACCATGACTTTATTAATCTATGCATCTTCTAATTAGCCCCGTAGGTTTTTTTAATGTACTGTAGCTTTAGCACTACAATCACAGCTCTAGGCTACAGAAGCTGAGATTAAATCCAACCTGCATTAGTGGGTCGGTGACAAGGCACTAACTCACTTTTATTATACCTTGTGTCGTAAAGCATGCTGTGCATGCTTTCATCATCATCATATGGTAGTCGACATACACAGTCCATTGTGGGAAAACAAGTCATATACAGTAGCTGGAAAAAAAGGGGAAAAAACTAGAAATGCAAGGTGCCAACTTGCGCCTTGCAGTAGTAGGCCATACATGGCCTACTTGTGCGCAAGCAGATCGAGCGCCCAAATACTGCTATACTAACTAAAGTCTATTACAACTAGTGATGCACCGGCTGACCTATAGTGTCAGACTGCAGCAGTGAGTCCTACCACATAGCACAATACATAGACCACTTCCTCAACCCCCTCTCCACCATACACGCCAGTTATTTAAGAGACACATATGATTTCCTAGAAAAGATCAAGCCCATAGCCGTGCCACCACACACATACATTTTCACCATAGACGTTGACAGCCTTTACACTAACATACATACAGCCACTGCCCACTGGTTTACAGGCAGTTAGAAATCTTTTCCAGACACACCCGGACAACACTAGACCAGACAATACCATTTTACAACTATTAGAACTCAGTCTCAATTGCAATTTACAGATGGAGGGCACGGCTATGCGGGCAAGAAATTTGCACCCGCTTATGCCAACATATACATGAGTGAGTGGGAGAGAGAGGCCTTGGCAAAGTGTCCACTACAACCTACAATGTTTTTCAGATTTTTAGATGACATATATGGCTCTGGACACAAACCTTACAACAGTTTGATGCATTTGTACAGATTGTGAACACACACCACGCTTCCATGACCATCAAACACATAATTCATCCAACAGAGATTAACTTCCTGGACACCACCGTATTTTTTCATACAATCGATCATAAACATAAACGACTACTGACAAAAAAATATTTTAAGGACACAGACACACACTCACTACTCCATAAACACAGCTACCACCCATTGGGTCCCAAAATGACAGTAATATAATAGTACTCGAGCTTGAATCACACATAGCCTATTAGCCACAACACAAGCAGCAGCAGCAGCAAAGAAGCAAAAAAAAAAAAGTTCCTACCTTCTACTTGACTTCATCACCAGTTGTGTATGCCAGGATCGAACTTTGGAACCCATGGATAGAGAGATAGAGCCTCCGTAGGCCAGTACTTTCCTCCCAGTATCAATGGCACCGACCAGCCTTATTCTCCTGGCTGCCATCTTATCACTCAGCCTTGGATGTTTAGTACCGCACGGTGCACATAGCATTCTGGTGTAGTGCAGTGGTCAGGGATTTAGGACAGGCTCTAAGGTCCAGCATTCACAGCATGTCACAGGAGAATAGACTCAGGGCTGAGTAGAAGCTTGAGCTTGGGGGGTCTGGGGTCATCACCCTGGCTCGTGTACCTGTGGAGCAGGTTGAGAGAGACCATAAGCTGAGTTTCAAGCAGACCGGAAATTTCTATTTGAATCAATGGGCTGTCAATGGAGGGTATTGCAACTCTAGCTAGATTCATCCCATCATAGAGAGTAAGCACATGCATTAAATGAATGGCAAAGTGAGTTTAACATAGTAGAAATGATGTATTATAAATGATAATGGTACATTTATATAGCAGCTTTATCCAAAACGCTTTACAATGCACATTACATTCACCCATTCACACTCCAAACGAGGAGAAAACATTGCAAGGCACCAACTTGCTGTCACACTTTGCTCAGTGCGAGGTAGTATGGGCTCAAAATGCATTAGATTCAAGACTCAAAAATGTTCAAAATTAACCAAGATAGCAAGTCAGAGTCCTTGTTAGCAAAATCGAACAGTTTTATTCACCTTTTGTACAAAGAAATGGTGCAAAAATGATGTTTTAACAAAACACAGCAACACTACAGTATATACATGGCTGAACAGGTTGGCCCTACTGATCCCCAGTGGCAGGTCCCCCTTTTATATATAGGCTAGGCCCCTCCCACTGGACCATTCCAACCCTAATTGATTCCACAATTATAACAGCCCCATGTCCAGAGACAATACTTTAACACTTGTATAATTCACTTTTAAATCATTACACATTATCCACAATTCACATAAACCACATATAATCAGAGTTCTCTCTCTCTATATATACACACACACACACACACACACACACAAAACACTGATGGCTTGTCCCCTACCCAAACCCACAGTTGGTAAGTGCAGCTCCTTACAATGGAGCCACCAATCAGTAATCAAGCAAGCACCACACAATATACAGAACTAGAAGTCAAAATAACAAATAATACTTCAAACTTTAACCCCGTGTTGAATTCAGTCTCAGTGGCAGCCAGGCTGAACTAACCTGACGCTGCCAGATCCAAGAAGCTTGCTACACAAATTTGTTTCACAGCTTGTGAACATGGTTACCCAATACCGCCCCCATCTGGCAGCGTCAGGTTAAGGCTGAACTGCCACACTTGCTCATCAGGAAAGGTTTGGGGTTCAGTTTTAGAGTATCTCTTGTAGAATCGATAAAAATGACGAGTCAAAATGTTAGGCTATACGGTTCAGTGTCTTGCTCAAGAACACTTAACATGGGTCAAGTGATACAGTCATTGGTGTTTTGTCACCTTTATTATTGTCCTGTTGTAGTGTTGTATGGTCAGCGGCGACTCAAGCAGACCTGAACAAACTACAACTTGTTCAGAACCGAGCTGCTAGACTGGCACTTCATTGTTCTACTCGCACAAATATTGAATATATTGTAACGGTCTCAGGAACCGGAGGCAGAGACGTAGTCACAATGATAAAGATCTCTCTTTATTACTTCCAAGATCACTCATATAACAGCAGCCAGTTTGTGCACATTCAAGTTAGACAAGCATGCACTCTCAACCTAACTACACACACAGAGCAACCCGTCACTCCCAGTCGCCAGTCCCACCCCCACGACAGTCCCATTGGCTGACGCCATGGCTGGCCGCTACACTATGCATAAACGCCTGTCCTGGTTATCTGTCAAAAACAAACTCCATTGCAGTGTCCTCATGTTTGTTAGAAACACTATTTCTCAGCGACGTAGAGTCTGTGGGGGCCACGGGGCCATGGCCCCCATGAAGAATCCTATGGCCCCTTTCGGCCCCCATGAAGATTTTCGTGGACATTTTACATTTACATTACATATTTTCTGGGAATTCCGAACATTTTGGACCTCTCCGCCGGCAATCTGAGAATCCCATCGTCAAATATTCGGGAAAACAGCGCCTCCCCTGTTGTTCCTCAGGCAACAGTCTGTCTTGAGAGACACCGGCCGTCCAAGAGGTGTTAAAAAGTGCTAATCGGGTTTCTTTTGTAGTTGTTCTTGAGGCGTGACATAAAGGGCGCGTTCGAGAAAAGTCCCATATCGTCCAAAATAGGCTGATCAGTCGCTGTCTGTGTATAGGCTAATTCATTGGTAAAAGTATGCTAAAGAACTCATTTTTAGACCATTTGGGAAATAAATAAATAAATAAATCCGCGGCGGCGGCCTCACTTCGCTCGGCCGCGACAGTCCCCCCCAACGCAATTCTGTAGCCTATACCCAAAGGTAAAACGCACCCGCCGCCTATGATCTCTCTCTCTCTCTCTCTCTCCCTCCGTATCTCTCTATATCTCCCTCTCTCTCCC
>NC_139703.1:28132213-28187213 GCF_964188405.1 Protomyctophum parallelum | reverse complement strand
AATGTCAAAGTCCTTGCTCTCTCTCCTCCCTTTCCCTTTTACCGTTACTGTCCACATTAAGGACGCCTCTTCAATTGGCTGAACCATCACAGATGATGTTTTGGCCTCTCCCAGGGAAGAGCTCCATATGCCAGTAGCGGGAATCAGCATACACTAGTCAGGTCAAAGAAGAAAAGGTAAAAACGGTTAGCTTGTAATAGTGTGGGTAACTGCCATTGTATTTTACTAGAGCCCCAACGATATATCGGTTGGCCTGGCAGATTTTAGTAGCAGATACTACTGGCCTATCACAGATTTATCAGTATATCTCTGCTGCCAGGCAGAAACCAGCTACGGTATGTCCAAAATATTAACTTTTCAGGAAATTAAAAAACAAACATGTTTTTAGAACACAATACTGCCTCATAAAAGATACATTGTCAGACATTGGGTTTGGTCAACCTGGGGGGACACAAGTGGAGGAGGTTGTTGACCATTAGAATCGAATGGAGTTAGGAGGGTGCAGTAACTAAGTTCCGACCAGTCATTGGTCCGACAACCTACCTCAAACCCTAACCTAACCATAACGGCAAGCACGGAGCAGCGCATGTTCGCCAACCTTAATACGTTCGTTTTCCACATGTCAGACCAATGACTGGACGGAAAAGCGTACGGACCCCCCAGTTAGGAGGCTTAGTCAGAAGACTGTTTAATAGTATTTTTTTTAGATAGCTAGTTTCTGCCCGACAGTAGCGATGTGCTTTCTTCTATTGCACATGGTGCACTGAGTGTATGTGAAGTCCTTACCCATGTCTCCGGGTCCTAGCCAGAGATTGAAGGAGCTGCAGTGGTTCTGACACCGGTGGACAGGGAGCACGCGGACTGTTGGCAGCCCCTCTCCAACCACCAACCAGCTCAGAACACCAACCCCCTGGGGGACACACACAACATGAAGCCAACTTCAGACCAAACATTCACCATGAGATTTGCAACAGCAACAAAGCGAAACCCCATTCCAGGGTGGAAATCTTTGAAAATGCAATACAGGGAAAACGGCAAAAAAGTGTGATGTCATGGCTCACATACTTTTTATGCTATTACATCCATTATGTCTATGCTTACTAGGGATGGGTCCGATTAATCGATAATCGTTAAAAGGACCCGAAATCAATTATTAAAATGAATAATCGATTTTTTTTTTTGGTATGGCAATATTGTTATCCAAACAGGACAGGGCTATATTCCTACCAAAGTGTGCCTGGGATGTGTCTGTGTAGCTGCATGACGGAGAGGAGTGTGAGTGAGTGTGTGACTCCAATCAAGATACAGGTTTGGAGGATTTAGCCGTTGTTGGGAATTCATCTAATCAGGCCAGGGTTGCTATGGTGATCAATTGGCTCAACACTGGTCCACTCATCCAAAAGATGGAGTTACAAATGGACCCTTATTAACTCTCAAAAAATATTGTTAATCATCTACATCAGGGGTTCCCAAACCTTTTTGGCTTGAATTTTTTATTTGTAGGGTTCATAAATAGAAATAATAGAAAAAAAAATCCCCCCCTCCCCCCAAACGATTAATTGATTAATCGTTAATATTTAATTATACAAATCGATTTTCATTTTGGACACATTTACACATCCCTAATGATTACATTGATGTTCTACACATACGTGGTCTATCTGGCAGCACGTCTCACCACCACGTAACCACCTGACATTCACTTTAAATGAAAAGTGAGAATGCAACAGCACTTGGCTTGTGAGATTCGATGTGCCAAATACCAAGCAATACGGTTCAGATTGTATCATATCATAGGTCATAGCCAATATTACGATTGCTGTGTCTATCTTGCTCTTGCAATTACATTCCTATATCCCAAAGGGACGTCAAATCATTGAAATGAGGTCCCAAATGGACCTCATGGATGAAATAGTGTTTCACCCACAAGTCTCATTCAAAGGGGGACAGGCCCCTCGGCTGCGGAAATTCCATAGCCTGGAAGGACATTTCTAGTTGGTTACCTACCATATAATATGGATATTGTGCTGTCTGGACTTTGTGCATCAAGGAAGTAGCCTGGATGTGGACTGTCCAGTTTTAGAATGTTATTATTTAAACCACCGTTTGGGAATTATGCAAGTGGTCAGAAGTTTCAACTTGGTCAACACTGCAGCAGACAGACACACAAGCTTGCACTTCCACATCACACATAAAAATCTTAAACCGCTCTCTGACACAACAAGAGTAAACCGAAAAGTAAGCAAACGCATACTAAACTCACCGTGCTCTGTGTGTTTGTGCTGTGGGTAACCAGGCAACGCTGTAGTACAGTACCAGCACTGTCCAGCAGGGGACATAGTTCTGCTTTAGGGAACAGCCACTTCAGTGCCTTTTCTCTGGTGGCAGAGCTAAACCTCCTAGTTAAAGAAAGACAGTAAATGTAAAAGGATTTCATTACAGACTGTGTGAGTTGTATTAAACAATAGCCACTTTTGCAAACCTGTTGGAGGAATTCATTACTGATAGACAACATGAACTCATTAAAACGCTGTGTGTCAATAGAGAACAAAACTAGGTCTCCACCATAATAGCGTTTGTGATGTGATGGTTGGACAAAATGTGTAGGAGTAATATATGAAAAATTAAACAGATCTGTGTTGAACCCATGCCTATAGAGATAATGTATACCGATTTGCGTGATGTATGCATAAAAGTAATATAAAGAAATGTGTTTAGCAAAGAATGGCCTCATGATGGTGCTATAACTGGCAGGAAAATGCAAGGCAACGGTTTTTCCTTGGACTCTGGCTGAGTATGCCTATAGTATGGCCTACTTGAAGTGCCTAAAAGAATGTGCACAAAAAAATATGGTGAGGCAGCTTTTTGCTTCTACGGCCCAACAGCCTGGAATAAACTTCCATTCGAGCTCAGACACGCACCCTCTGTAGACATTTTTAAATCTCAACTCAACTCACCTCTTCACTCTTGCTTTTAGTTGAGTTTTACTATGCACGTTCCTACCCTGCCCTGACTGATTGCTGCATGTGGTGTTTTTATTTATTTTATGTTCTTATATTAAATTTTGTTCTTTGCCATTGTTTTATCATTTTAACTACTTGTGTTTTATTGTATTATATTTTTGTGTCCTGCCCTGTGAAGCACTTTGAGCTGCATTTATGTATGAAAGGTGCTATACAAATAAAGTTTATTATTATTATAGAGTATAGACCGATTCAGAAACGGGTCTCATGGTCGCAGGCAACATATTTCCTGTAGGCGGAGACGACATATCTGCGGTTTCAACCCGCAACTCTTCTACAGTCAATGGAAAAGTGACTGATGTTAGTCTGCCTCAAACGTTACTCTTTTACCTGCTTTTTACTAACACTAACATTACAAAGATGCCTAAACATCGGGATGAACCTGTATAGTTTATGGCAGCTCCAACAGTAGTGGCAACATTAAAAAAATAATATATATATGTTAAAATATCTACTGCGGTGGCTGAGACCAGAGTCATAGACTAGTAATGGTTGAGACAAAGCAGTGAAAGGTCCTGAAAGATACATAACTTCAGTCTTACCCAATACCCAATCTTTCTGTTTTATGAACACAAGGATGCTGTACTTTACACCTCATACTTTAAATGCTTAGTATGAGGTATAAAGTACAGCGCACACACACACACACACACACACACACACACACACACACACACACACACACACACACAGTGCAAAACATACAAAAAAAGCAGGGTGAAGTTGGCAGGCCCTTGAGGGAAGCCTTGTTCATAGGCCAGTAAGCTGTCGTCCTCCTCCAGTAGAATGGACATGGAGCCTGAATGGGCTGAGTAGAGTTCCTCCAGCTGCTGTCGCTGCAGGCAAAGAGACTTTCCGCCCTAGGCAGACCGACCGGATGGTTACAGGAGCAGAGAGGGATGTAAGAATGCATAAAAAAGAAAGAACATTGTTTTTTGGCTTCTTACGTAGGTTCATTTCAAGCACTGTGTACAAATATCTCTAAAACACGAAAATGATCAGTTTTTCTACATAATTACACTAGTAATAGCCATTTTCAGCGGTTGCATTGTTTATCATGTTCTGTTCATGTACGTGATCACCTAACCAATCAGAATATGTGAACACGTGTGTCTATCAGTTGTTGACTGTATGCAACGACTATGGTGCATATACATGACCGCGTGCATGAACATGTGCATTCATAAATGAAGGGTCTCGGTTTGAGGGGTTGAAAATATTGTCACCCTATTCTGACTATTCCAGCCTTTTCTATAAGGCCTTTGTGGCATGGATGTCATTTAATTTCTCAATTTGCATTACCCAATTGGTGATTTTTTTTAAACAACAGTTACCAGTATGTCTCAACGACAGAAACAAAATAGAGAAGCAACAAATTAATTAATTTCAAGGATTACATTTTTTTCAAAATGAATGCTATTGCAGCCTTTTTTCCTCTATAGACTAATTCAGAAACGGGTCTCATGGTTACGCATTTCCTGTAGGCGGACTCGACATAGCTGCAGGGTTTAAACCCTCACCAGGCACCTCTTCTACTACAGTGAATGGTAGAGTGACTGATGTTAGTCTGCCTCAAACGTTACTCTTTTACCTGCTTTTTACTAACACTAACATTACAAAGATGCCCAGAACATCGAGATGAACCTGTTTAGCTTATGGCTGCTCCAACAGTAGTAATACGTAAGCTGCGACCATGAGACCCGTTTCTGAGTTTGTCTATACAACATTGCTAGTCATCAAAAGAAGATAGATGACAGACTTCTAGATATTTTAGTATTTTTTTTTTGGATAGTATCATGGCAGAAACAGGGGAATATGTCTGGCCGCGATTAAATAATTTTGACTGCTTTGTTTGAATCCTCTATTGGTGCTTTAAGTTTGACTATTGACAAGTAAAACTGTCAATGAATAAAAAGAAGAAATAAAGCAGTGTCACTGTGTCAATATAAAACCATATCAATTTGCCATTTTAAAGTAAAGCAAAAAACAAATGTGCTTGGTTAACATAGCTGCATTGTGTTCTGATTACCTTCAGCAGTACAGGCTGGGGGCCCCTACGTAAGGCTACAGTATCTCTAAGGGTCTCGGGGACCTCCAGCACAGAAGAGACCCGAGCACAGCCTGAACAGTTCACTAGGTTCTGACGGAGAGCACCGGCACTCCACCACTCATGGAAGCCTGCAGGAGAGAAATATGATATAAAAGTAAGAGTCACTTTTAAGTTAATATGGAGTGATTGGAGTCATATTCAATAAGTTAGGATGAGATCAGACAGTATGGGGATGATAGTAAGAACAGGGTCAACACAGGAAGTCCACATGTCTCAAATCATCCACATCTACAGTATAATGTAGCTAATCACTCATTTGCACAATATTGCCAAATGCCAATATTGACCTTGTCCATTCTGAGAACAACAATGAATCCAGACTTGTAGTGGTGATTGTTGGTTAGCGGAAGAATGCAGTCAGTGTGAATTCATCCTGACATGGGTAGAACTACAAGGGTGTGTAACTCTGGTCCATTTGCAAACCTTGTAAGTTGTACTTCTTTGCAATAGGCAGAGACAGCAGGCGTATGTGACTGAGAGGCGAGGACCAGTTGTGTCCCCCCAGGTTGACCAGACCCAGATGGGGAGGGTTCTGTGGATAGGTGAAGGCCAGCACCACCACTAGCAGAAAGCCCACAGCTACAACAAACTGTGGAGTAAAAAAAAAGAAAGGAAGAATGTATTACATTTCTAAGAACATTTCAAAGATAAAAAATAAATAAATAGCAATAATAGTGAAGATGGAAGATCTAAATCATTACACGTTGTATGCCATTTAAACTATCTGAAATAAGGCTTAAGTGGTTAATGTCATTCCTTTGAAATGTCAACTGTAGTGGCGTGAAAGTCACAACTTAAGTGTCCAAAAATACAAATACTCAAGTACAGCACTTAATTAAATGTACTTTGTACTATCCACTACTGGTAAAAGAGTAAAGAGCACTGAATCACTAGTACTGAAGCCATGTTGATAGATTAGTTGTCTTTTTATGTGACAAATGTGATCAACGTATACAATTTTATTATTTATCAATCCAATTAGTTCAAAAGATAAAGTGCTGACAGTTCTGGTTGTCTAGTCGCTGTCACTGTGCCTTGTAGAATGAAAGATTTACTAGACACAGCCTAATAATACAAGAATACGGTTTGTTCCTAGCCGCAAGCAAATCTAAATTACATTTTTAATTTCTTGAATCTAGAGCAACACCAACCATTGACAGCCTGTACATTCCAAACAGAAAAGTCCTATCGGATTGTATTTAAACGAGATTAAACTCACCAACATTGCAGCTGTACGGAAATCTTTAATTATCCTTTTTCTATCTGCAAATGTTTGTTTAAAAAAAAGATCCACTGTAGACATGCTATGAACTACTTTCTGTCAATAAATGTCATGCACGTTTTCAATAACGCAACATCCTCCTGCTGTGCATTGTGCAATTTCGAACCAGGAGGTGCGCAGGACCGTTGAGTGATTTCCCACGAGTGCTTCCAAACTCTGACACAGAAAAATAATCACCTGCACCTGATTTATTGACAGAAAGTAGCTCATAACATGTCTATATGGTGGTGGATTTTTATGAAATAAAAACTTTGTAAATAGAGGCTAATTCAAGTTTTTAGTTTCCATACAATCGTTAATAATACAATCAGATATTACTTTTCTGTTTGGATGTATGGACTGTCAATGGTTGGTGCTGCAACTCTAGATTCAAGAAATTAAATTTGTGAGGGGTGCTTGCCCCTCCTATGTCCAGGGTTGAGGGTTTGTGTAAATAGTACATTGTCTTTACACAAACATTGAATGCCATTGACAATGAATGGCCAGCTTTGAGTGTTTGTGTAAACACAAACATTGAAGACGAAGCTGAGGACGCAAATTGTCATTGGCCGGAATGAGATGATGTATGACGACGTATGATGATAAAGAGCGCCCTCACTTCACACGTGTGCGATTTTTGATTTAGAGTTGCTTGCTACTTTGTTCCTATTGATAATTTCAAGCGGTTTTCAAAACTACATTGAATGCAGGAGAAAGAATATGGAGAAAGGAGAAAGAATATCGATTCTCTCATCAGAATATAAATTCTCAACGATTGTTCGACAGACTGAAGTGTCAACCTTGATGGTAGCTCGCAGGATGGGGAACTGAGGAGGGTCTCTTCTCGGTTCGTTGGTCTCTAGCACCTGCTTGATGAACTTCTCAATCTCTCTCTCTGACATGCCATAGCGATAGCCAGATTGACGGAGGATGTCGATGCTCTCTGACAGCTTGTCGTAGATGCACGGCTCACTCATGGTTGTCCCCATAGCATGTATAGTGTCAGTCAATATGGGCTTGGTGCTCTTCAACCACCATGGACATGCATAGTGTCACCTACACACACACACACACACACACACACACATACACGAGGTATGAAGTCAGGTTTCAAAATGTCCTCTTCAGACAGGCTAATGTTACATAGATTTATATTACAATACAGACTGAACGACCCAAAATCAGTTGAACATTAGATTAAATTAAGTTCATGTTGAAGCAGGTGGCTGGCTAACGTTAGCAAGATGGCGAGTCTCCATAAACTTAATGCTATAGTTGATTTGAAGAATCTCTAACCCTAACCTATTCAAGATTCAAGTTGGAGAAAAAAAAAGCAATCAACTGTCACACTGTAAATTTAAAAAACACTGTTTTAATCAAACAAACAGGTACGACTATATGTCACTAGCTGATGTTTATATAGCATGTTTACTTCTTCCAACGACACAAATAACATATAAGATCACCAAATCAGTCTACCTCAAGTATGGATCCACTGCACTGAAGTCTTCAATGTTTCTTGCGCCTCATGTTATCTTTGAAAACAAACACAAAATAGCTCTTAATTCGCCATGTATGATAGTGCCTACTTCCTTATAGCCTGCCCCTTTCCCGACTGTCTATCGATGAGCACATTCGTCAAATTCACTTCCAAATAATATTTTTAAAAGTAAAAATGTAAAAACCATAATATCGTATTAGTTTACGCCATTTTTATTTAAAGAAATAAATAATAATAAATAAATACCGGTATAATACTACTATCAATTAGATTGTGTAATCTGCGAGCACTAATGGTAAATTAGACTGAGGTCTCTCAAAGTAGGTTACAGCATCGTACAGCAGGGGGCGCAAATATTCAATAAACATTTGACAGTAGTAGTCTCGCATCCCATATTCTGGGGTGTGTTGTCACACTGTGATTGGCTAGATGGTTGTCAGGCAACCGGCGACTTCCAATGTTAGGTAGGTAAACAGTGAACACAGCAGCAAACCCTTAAACGAATAACAAGGAATCAAACATGTCAAGGATAACATGTACCAATCTATATATAATACCATGTGGACAGCGGGTCAGCAACTACAATAGCAGTATGTATGTTTGTTTAGACAAGACAGACAGCTCCCCCCGAAGCAAAGTAGCAAACCAAAAGGGACATGCACATTAATTGCAGTTTATGCAGCCTATGGTTTATGCATGTCAACTCCTCACTGATTACTTGCTAATATATGGATGTATAATAATGTACGTATGTGTAAACCTGGAAACGGAAACAGGTCAAGTGGGCAGACTGGGTGGGCACCAACACCACCAAAACCAACTGGGCACTAGCCACTATAGGATATGTGGGCACTTGGGACAACTGGGCAACTTGGACGAGTGGGCACTTGGACAAATTTAGGCTTAGGGGTCGTGGTTTCTTTCGGTGTTTTCCCCCCTTCCAGAAAATATGGTGCCCAGATGTCCAACCATTCTCCAGATGTCCGTACTAGTGCCCACCTGTCATGGTCATAATACCAAAACCAGTTATGTGGCATGGGGAGGTGCAGCGGCATCTAGTGGCTGCATGTTGCCTACTAACAGCACTCCAGAGACAAACGACTGTCCTTCCGAGCTATGGGATGTGTAGACCCTACCTTTGACCACGGCTCATGCATTGTTTGCGATCAGCTGTACATGGATGTTAACCCCACCCAATGAAGACAAGTCAACGGACAGCAACAACCTTACACTAAAAGGTGTCCAGGTATTTATCTTTATTTAGGTTTAATAAACGAGCAGAACCCCGCCGCCTGATCGGTCGTGGTGTGTCGTGTGTGCCCGTGAAAAGCTGAAGCTACATCTTCACATTGTCCCCAATATCACCATCATCACCACCACCGCCACCACGGAGGAGACAGTCAGCTGATCTACGTCCACTTCCAACCGGGGTCAAGATGATCGCCTTGTTTAGCAAGCTGCTGGACTGGTTTAAAACCTTGTTCTGGAAGGAGGAGATGGAGCTGACACTGGTCGGGCTGCAGTATTCGGGGAAGACCACCTTTGTCAACGTGATAGCGGTAATTTTCTGACATTTTTCTTCGGGATCATAGTGTTATTTTATTGACTGACTTCCACACAGGTCTTGTGATCAAGATGCCGCGCTCCGCCCCTAAAGAAAATGACATTTATACTATGTAGTACGACGGTGTCGCTTGCCCAAAATAGTGATCTTCTGATCATCAGTATGTTAGCGACTGCCGATCGACTGAATAGGCTTAAACGACATCGAAGCACATTCTGTGGTGTTTAAAATATGTGTGTAGTCAGTGTGTGTACCCATACTCTCACACCATGATGATGATTGTGACTTCATAATGACATCACGATGATGACGTCCGTTTAGACAAATTTCGTCAATTCAACTCAAGTGGTTGCGGCCGATGCGGCGGAGAATAGATTTTCCATTGCTGTTGGCATGGCAGTAGTTAAAAGCATAAAGGCCTATAACTAGAATAAGTATGTCCATGTGGTGGTTTCAACGCTACATTCCATGACAAGTGAAGCTGTGTCCTCATTTGACGTTGCTGCCTCTGATCAGTGGTGTGTTTATTAAGTCAGTGAGCCCTTTTCATTTCATGGACCCCATGATATGTATTAGGCCGTTGCCTAATTATTAGGCAACGGCCCCCATTTACAGTTCTTATTATCTTCTTATATTGAGACAGCAGCCACTGATGAAATGAATGAAGCTCTTTTGGGTGACATTCAGGCTATTTAATTGTCATCATGTGTGTAGGCTACATGGGCACTACTACATGGGAGTTAACTGTCATCGTCTCATCAACTTTCATCTGCATTTTTATTTTTTATTGTATATTTGTTATAGAGGGACAGACAATAGGCTGACAGGAAACGGGGAGAGAGATGGGGGGGTGACATGCAGTAAGGGCCGTCGGGATTGGGAGTCGAACCCGCGGCACACTGCCAGACTTGAGCTACCGGCCAAGGTGCCTGGACCGCTGAGCCACGGCCCAGGCCTTTCATCTGCCCTTTGCTTCAGAATTTTAATGTTTGTCTGATGTCTGATTTTTGTTTTAGTTGTCTTTTCTTTTTAAAGTCAAAAGTCAGGTGTAAAATATAATCTGAGACACAGTCAGGCATATTATACACAGGATGTCCGTTGCTAATCTTGGACACAGTTCAACACTGAGACATGTTGATGTCGGTATTAAAAAGGGCCTTTTGTAGACGCTCCTGCAGTTCTTCCCCTCCCACTCTTGGCCGTGGATGTGTGTCCTCAAGTGATCTGTGTTGTCAAGTGAACCCTGGCCTTGACAGCATTGTGTTTTATTTATTACTACCAATATGTATAATTTGTTACTTATACAGTCATGTATATTTTATAGCTCTGCCCCCCCTTCCCAATTTAGTCGATATGCCATTTAATTCCTCCCCGGGCCCACACACTAGTGTGTGTTGAACTTGTCACTGCTGTTGTCCCTACCTGCTCACCTGCCAGTAAGGAGCCCCCAGGGAGGACGTGGCAGCTTCGTCACTACTCCTCCTGCCAGGGACGGTCATTAACAACCTAGTCCGAAAATATCCTATAATGGCTTACATTATAGCGAACTTTCCAGGAATAGAAAGGATGTCACTTAATTGTGGATGGATTTCTGAACTGAGTTGACAAAAATTGTACCATATTATAATGAGTCTGACTGAGGACCGATTATAATGAAGATGGGTTGAAAATGGGTGATGATGATGTTTTTTATTTTATTTTACTGGATATTTTATTTTTCCCACAGCCTGGTAACACCCGGTATATTCTTTTGTTGTTGTTAACCAGTCAGGTCAGTTCAGTGAAGACATGATTCCCACGGTGGGTTTCAACATGAGGAAGATCACAAAAGGAAATGTTACCATAAAGGTTAGTTCAAGCACCACATCCTTAACGTATTATTAATTTCACTTCAAACATGTTTGGGACATTTTACAGTCTACCAAAGCTTTTGTGAGCATCCAAGTTGCTTGATTCAGTTTACCAATAACCCTTTTCATTTATTTTTTCATCATTTGTTTTGAAAATGAAAAATATTAAATACAATAAAAAGAAAAATACATTAAATGAATGAAAATAAATCAAACATGCACTCCCCCTAACGTATTAGGAGGGCAGACACCAGAACCAAGGACAGTTGTTTCCGAGTCAAGCAACTTAAAAACTGCCCGGCGTAGCACAATGACAATGTGACATGTTGGACAATTCTTTCTCTGATCATTTTTGCTCATTTCATTACAAAACTCTTCTTTGTATTAATGATGCTTAATATGTATTTATCAACACCATACATTTAGTATTAGACGTTTAAGTTAAATTATTTCCTGGCTGTAAAGGTGTGTTAGTTAATATTAGTATTCTGCATTAGTATTCATAGTATTTTAGAAGCTACTGCACCCATAATCTCCAGGGAGAGAGCAGATAGTGTGGACCGGCCTAGAGCATGTTTTACAATAATTCATTTTTGTTGTTGCAGCTGTGGGATATAGGGGGTCAGCCTCGATTCAGGAGTATGTGGGAGAGATACTGTCGAGGAGTCAGTGCCATTGTGTGAGTACACACACACACACACACACACACACACACACACACACACACACACACACACACACACACACTAGTCTCCCTATAGGACCACTCCAGCCATCAATTTACAATGATTATATTAAATCACATATGCTTCATTATGATATGCCTAATGCTATCTTTGTCTAATGTCTAATAATGTTTTGCCTTATTTCTTAGTGCCTATGTCGCTCTCTGAGTCTCTGCTGAGAATAGCATCCTTTCAACTGCAACACTTGTGTCTTTAGTTGAAAATTTGGTATTTTTGGTGCTAAGTCATACACCACCAAAGTATAAATTAGCCACAAGCCAAAGTCCTAAAATAATAATTTGTGAGTGAGGAGTGAAGACACATTGCAGCATTTCCCTCATCTTTCAGCCCTCTTAAGACATTTTGGTCTAAGAATTCCAAAAGTAGCCATACCTGCTTTACAAGACATTCAATACAACTTGTTATGCTGAACCTGGGTTCATTTTAACACTTGGAGTATGTAGCATTGTGAATTGCGTAAATGAAATTGCATCTGCATTTACCCATTCTAACTATTAGTAGCAGGGGATGGTGCCATTAATATGGCGCCCAGATGGGAATTACCCTACATTACCCACTAACATGTTTGATGATGATGTCATAACCATGTTAGGAAACATAAAATTGGGATTATGACATATGCCCTTAAATAACTCGTGATCCTGGAGGCCGAGCAAACTCTCGCTCTCGCTGTCTCTCTCTCTCTTTCTCTCTGATTAACTAAATCTCACTTAATTTCCAAGGTACATGGTAGATGCAGCAGACCCAGAGAAGATTGAGGCCTCCAAGAATGAGCTACACAACCTTCTAGACAAACCTCAGCTTCAGGGCATTCCAGTAAATACTCCTCATTGTTACACCTCACCTGAAGTCTTAAGCATTGGGATTAGTTTTTTTTTTTTTTTTTTTCTCCCAATGCATCTTCTTTTAGTTTTTAAATAAATAAGATAAATAAGATAAATCATAAAAATAAAATATCGTGAAAAATCGTATCGTGAACCTCATATCGTGATACGTATCCTATCGTGAGTTGAGTGTATTGTTACATGCCTATAAAAGAGTGCAGCAAACACACACACACACACACACACACACACACTTTGTCGTACAGTCGTTCCATAGGCTAAGCCCAGACATGAATAATGAATGTATAGTGAGTGCAGACAAGAAGGGCTTGCATCTAATGATTTATTGGAGAAAGAGATACATATGGTTGCGTGCGTGCGTGCGTGCGTGCGTGCGTGCAGTGTTACTAAAGAGATATTCCAAGGTTAATGCTTTGCTGGGAGACAGGGTTGTAAAAGTCAGACTGAGACTGTGCCTGTCCCTGAGAGGGGACAGGCACAGGAGTGGAGTGATGGACACAATGGATTTGAGATGAGATCATCAAATAGAAGTGATGAAAAAAAACAAGTGTGTGTGTGTGTGTGTGTGTGTGTGTGTGTGTGTGTGTGTGTGTGTGTGTGTGTGTGTGTGTGTGTGTGTGTGTGTGTGTGTGTGTGTGTGTGTGTGTGTGTGTGTGTGTGTGTGTGTGTGTGTGTGTGTGTGTGTGTGTGTGTGTGCGCGCGTGCATGCGCTGTGCACACATGCATGTATGGTCAAATTCTATTCACCTCCAATACAGTTAAACTGATGCTGTTGAGTTTTGTAACACGTGGGTCCTCTCCTCAGGTACTGGTGTTAGGGAACAAGCGAGACATATCCGGTGCCTTGGATGAGAAGGAGCTAATTGAGCGCATGTAAGTACAATGAACATTATTTCAAATGTCACAGTTATTTATTTTCATTTACAGTCACTGCTAAGTAAGGCTTCCTAATTATGTTCCTTGGGACCGTTCATATTGCTCCCTTAATTTTCTACCCTAACAGGTAGGTCATTACCCGTGTCCCGGGTTCAACTACCGGTAGCCCCCGATTAGACATCTGTAGACATCTGTATGCAATTAACTTATTATCTTCTCATCTTATCTTCCTTCCTTTTTCCTCCTCTTACTGTATCCCCTCCTCTCTCTCTCCTCCAGGAACTTGTCAGCTATCCAGGACAGAGAGATTTGCTGTTACTCCATCTCCTGTAAGGAGAAAGACAACATTGGTGAGTCCCAAGGTTATAATAGTTTGGGATTTTTCATTTTTAGTTTAGTTTTAGTTTGAATATGTTTTTCTAATTCAGTTAGCTTTAATTAGGTTTTAAAGCGGATTTGCTAGTTTGTTTTTTGAAATGCTGAATAGTTTTTTTAATTAGTTTTGGTGTTTTATTTTTTTATATACTATTTGTCAGGCGTGGGATTGAAAAGGTAAGCATTGTTAACAAAAGATAGCATTTAAAAATGTAAATTGTCAATTTTAGTTTGTTATATCGTTAGTTTTCGTTAATTACAAGCTGTCCACATTAACATGAAGCAATGCATACACTACACCTACACCTAAGTAATTAAATGAATATACAATAAACAAATAGAAAACACTACATGAAGAGATTGTGTGTGTGTGTGTGTGTGTGTGTGTGTGTGTGTGTGTGTGTGTGTGTGTGTGTGTGTGTGTGTGTGTGTGTGTGTGTGTGTGTGTGTGTGTGTGTGTGTGTGTGTGTGTGTGTGTTAGACATCACACTACAGTGGCTGATCCAGCATTCTCGGACCAGGAGAACATGAGGACCGATCTCCTGACCACTCCCCAAAGACCATCTTCTGTACCCTCTCTTCTCCTCCTGCTTCACCTGTTATCTCTCTTCTCCACCTATCCGTTGCTTCCCATAACCCTGATTCCATTTAACCTACAAGCCTTTTTCTGTCAGCCCCAATTTCACCTGATATACTAAGGCTGCAATGAGCCATGTCTGGCTCTAGAGGGCAGTAAGTAGACAAACGCTAGTTCCGTAGGTAGTGAGTCACGTACAGTGAATTGAATTTCGAGCACTGATTAGGTTACTGAGTCATTGAACTTTGAGTCAGTGACATGAGAGGATCTCAATACATCAAGATACATAATGTAGCTATAACAACAACACATTTTGGGCATGTCATTGTTCAAACATTGTAAGCTACAAGCGGTGTGCGCTTGCAGATCTGCTATTTCCCCCATATGACACCGTCCTACATCAAAGTATGATATATGGCGTAAGCGGTTGTCTGTCGGGGAGACCTTAAACGAATGCACTCACTTTCATAAGGGTAGTTGTAGTCATTGGAGGTAGTGAGCAAAGTCGCTCAGTGGCTTTTCACAGTGAGTTCTGTGAATTGTCTAGGGAGCTGAACTTCCAGCGCCCTGTAGCGATTTTGGATTTGAGGCAATCTAGAAAATGCCTTACTCCCTGGGGAGTTTACTACCTCATACCTACCGAACCAGAGACTGGTTTGAGACACAACCAGTCTACTAATGGCTACCCTGTCCAGTCTTTCAACAGAAGGTTACTATGCGTCATGCCTGCTTTGACAAACTGTACATGCTGACTAGTGTGGTGAGTCTGGTGACTGTTTTAAAAGTTTACGTCTGTTTTGGTCAAATGGAAATAGAAGAACACTGCTGGTGTTAGTAAGAGATTCACAGGCATTTCACACTCCTAATGAGCTTCACTTTGACATTTACTGGTTGAACGCCAGAAAAAGCCTATGTGGAACAGAGCATTTAATGTTAACAATGAACTGGTAATATAGCAGTAGACTCTGGTGCTGAATGTCGCCAGTAATACTCAATAGGCTACATTAACGTTACACATGGTTGATTCAATATTATTAAAATAATATATACTTATTTCAGCTTTAACGTGCATCTGATCTCATCCAGATTGTGCCAAGATATTACTTACAAATTACATTTAAAATTAGAAAGATTGTGTGGTTGCCTCAATTGCTAATAAATAGGCCCCTCCCACACATTTTGCTAGCCAATGACAATGTCACGTCACCCCTACTGTATGTGGATGGGAGGTGCATCACATTTACACTGTCTGTCACTGATGTGGCCAAATATACAACACCTGTTGTGACTGATGTGGCCAAATACACAACACCTGTTGCTTTGGGTGGTCAGATGTGTAAAACTTATTGGATGCATTCATACCTGGACTTTAGGCCTTTTTCTCTATCCAGCTCCAGTCTGATCTTGCAGGATGCATGTTAATGCAAGTTGTACTTGCATTAAAATGCGTCCTCTGATCGCCAAGTGACCGTGCAAGTGACCTTTGGTGGACATTTAGATTTGTCTGAATGTTGACACTATAGCCATATCCCCTTAGTTCTGTAAACCTACCACATACCGTAGGGGCTGACAGAAATGGCTTTTTGGGTTGTTTTGTACCCCATGCTCTCATATTTCCTATTAATACCCCCCTTTCAAAGAATTACACATACCTCTTTCTCCTCCTTCAATCCAGTTCTGTTCTTGTAAAAACAAAATATGGGAGATACTGTATAATTTGCACTGTTATGAATTATTTTGTTTTCTACCTGTATGTATTTTTTATGCCATGTACTTCAGAACGGATAAAGTTTGACTCTGACAGTAAACTTATCAGCCAACTCTCTTCTGACTTACTGTATTCTTGCAAGCTATGGTGGAGTCTTCTCAAACTAGCACCAGGCTGTACAGTACATTTATAAATACAACTATTGTACATTTTGTGACTGAACTCACTAATAAAAGCAAAAGGTGACATTCAGTTGAGATGTGAAGGAAAGGAAGCACACACATTGAGTTATCTCTTGAGTTTTAATGACCCTGTGACACTTAAGTTTTAAGCATTCGTTTTAAACGAAAAACATTCCTTGGGCTAAAAATGGCCATAGCCGTCATCAAATTTGGGCAAGTGGCTATGGCCTAATTTAGCCCACGGAGTGTTTTTCGTGCAAAACTAATGCTTGGAATGGGTTCAGAATCATGAAAACCCCCTAGTTTGACACGTCACATGCTACACATGCTACTTAAAGCATAATGAATTTTTTTAAATGTTGCTTCATATAGGTTGTTAATTGTACCCCAACTTTCAACCACTGAATTTACCATGATCCACTAATTTAATTGAGAAATTATTATATAAATTGTTATTTGGATGACCCTAAGGATAATAAAAAACCCAATTTATTTTGGTTCAAACCTTAGATTGACTGGCCTAATAACTCAGGAGTCTTATTTCTCTATTACATATTAAATCCTGCCTTACCTAGCCGGGCATCAGTTCAGCAAAATTACCCTAAATGATTTTCATATAACTTACAAAACATACATTAGGCCTATCCACAATTACACTGTATATTATTCAAGTCTTGGCACTATAAGTACTAGCCTTCCAACACCAGAAGAGGGCGATATAGATTTTTCATTGAGATGATCTTTAAGGGCCTGGGCTAAGCCTAAGCAAGTGGCTTTTTGTCCTGTTCTTTTCTCACTTTGTGAATTCTGAGCTCTCTCCTCTTTCTAACTCGAACACTCTCAACACACAAAAGGGAAGCTCATGAAAGACTGAATGACCAAGCTTGCGTAGCCTACTGCCACCAAGAAAATTACAAAATCCTTTGAGACAGAAGACTGAACTGGGCAGTGACACAGAAAATGTACTTTTCAAATGGTTCAAACTTCAAACGATTTCCTCACCAAAGATTTCTTATTTTTTCCCCTTTTACTTAATCTTTAATTAATTGTTTGTTTTATTGTCTCTATGAAAGACCCCCATCAGATGTTGGTTTTCCTCGCCTTTAGCAGTGTCAAGCTTTCAGCCAGTCCCATCAATGAAAGCGCTATTTGTTTAGGACTGAAAGAATGGAACCCCTAGTGTTTACTTGTGGGTTTTATTGATGCTTCCCGTGTCTAGACCAAAATCAACTGCGCTCAGTAAGGAAGTGCCCCGCTGCAGTCCATCTCTGGTCCGGGCACTGACTGTGCAAGGGAGCCATCTGTCAGAACGAAGTTCCATAGCACAACCACCTGCCGGGGAGTTCTCTGCTTCGGTTCCACCACCTGCTGTCTTATTGACAGAACTGTGGCTTCCATACTGGACTGCTTCTGTGTTCTGGTGTCACTGGAAGAGGAAGAATCTAGAAACTCTGGCCCCTCTGGGATTAAAGCCCAGTAGTCTCTGCAGGGTTCACAGAGAATTGGACTTGTAATCCTCATTTTGTTAGCATTTCTCACTTGAGAAAGCTAGTCACTGGGCTGTTGTCTTGGTAATAGTTCTTGGCTTTCCTTGATGGAAGTGTGTGCTTTTGCTCCATATTTCTTGGGCCTGCTGATACCATAGAAATGGGTATGGTACAAAACATCAGAAATTAGCCATGCATATAGAAGAGCATGGAAACAAAACACAATCAGTTATACATTTCTTGTTTTTACCTAATTTTACAATTGTTTTCTTTGTGACTGCCAATTTGGAAGTCATTTCAATTTGAGCATTGCACTTTCAATTGTGAATGTTGCATCCTCATCTGTTTGTAGTGTGAAGGTTTGTGCTCTCATCACTGTTGTTTAGCATCTTTGCAATAAAGAAGTTGTCTGTACTCTGTAGAGGTCATGCTGTGATTAATCTGAACAATGAGTATTCTATGATCTTTCAGTTGGCATCAAGAGCTTAGTACATTGGCACAGGTATACTGATATTTCATCAGCATCAATTTAAGGCAAGGCAAATATACATAGCACATTTAAATGGCAATTCAAAGTTATTTACATGAGGCATAATTATTCATAGAGAAAGAACAGACACTATCGAATATGCCTCATGTAAAGAACTTAACATGATACTGTTTTTTTTGTTTCCAGAACAAATATTTGGGGTCAAAGGCCCCAGAATTTCACAAACTGAACTGAACTATTTGGTGTCCCCAAAAGGTATAGGACTGTATACATCCTGGGTGACAAACCCATTTTTTGTTACACTACAAAATTCCCCATGTTGTCGTGTTGATTACTAACTCTTGCCACACAAATAAAGTGCCATGCAGGAAAGCAACACTCCAATGAGGATTGATTGACAGATGAGGAGGGATCAACACCACAAGTACAATGCAAAAAAGTGTTTTAATGCCTTAAAATGTATTACCATTACAATGTTTGTCTTGTTACATGAACACAAAAATGTATAACAAATATGAAGAGTACTTGGGTATGTATAATCCCGTAAAATATACAGTTTAGGGAAGGAACATCATGAACACTTGAAAACAGGCAATGTACATATCAGGTCTGGAGACAGTATCAAAGTTAAGACCTGCGTGTTTCAATGGTGAGTTTAGTGGAGGTTAGAGGGCCAGAAGACCATATTAGATTTATTGTTATTCACTGCTGATAATTTTGTGGCATCCATCATTTTACAGTAGTCAACAGTGCTGGCTTATTTGTCAATGCTTGCATATTGGCACACCTTCATCTAACACATCCCATTTTTAATTAATTAGATTAGCTTCAACTGTGTTGATTACGTTACAGTGTGCTAAGGTAACACGTAACACCTGTGTTTTGACCCTTCTGTAACGTAAACAATCTACAAAGAGTTTTATTTCCCTTTAATGTCATCCAAACATATGAGTTGCTTTTACTGGCATAAATTTGCGTATCATTCATATCTGCATGAATTATGTTTATAATGGCATGTTTAATACAAATAAGAAAGTGCCTAAATGGACTCTTGTGGCAGACAATATCAACATATCACAGCATATTGCCTGAACCACCCAGCAGTTTGAAAGCAAAACATATGCAAGGCTAAAATAATCCCAAATAGGTTGGATCAAAAATGCCTCTCTGGTAAGAATACATTTCCACTCAAAGGAGCACTTCACACTTCAACCTCCCAATTAAGGATTTCTACTTCTTCTGATGAGAAAAACAAGTAGTCTAGACTCAAAACCAAGTGAGAGCATGAATGAATCCTCATTTTGTTCCCTTTCTTACACCATTATGTGTGAATTCATGTGCAACAAGTGTGTAGTGCATGGAAGCATGAGGGTGGGAGGGAGGCGAATGGCTGGCGGCGTCTTGAGTTTCAGGCCCACACAGAACAACCAACGCTCACCCTCCCCTCTCTCCATCGCCTGGGAAACCAAGAGGAACTGTGAGGTTTTGGGAGAGAGAGCAGTGGGGTTGTTTTGGTCAGTGTGTGTGCACACTGTGTGCACCTCCTCCTCCGCTGCTTCTACCCTCCCCTTCTTTCTTCTCTCTCAGTCACTGCTAAAGACATTGATTGTGGGGGTAACTTGGCAACTGTCTTGGGGGAGGGGGGCTTGGCTACTGAATGCAATGACGGGGCTCCGGCTTGCGCTGAGGAGAGGGGGGACATGGGAACAAAGCTGGCCTTATTGGTGCTGTCCCCCTCTGCTTCTTTCTTTGCGCAGCACCAGGCACAACTAAGTGGGAGGACAAATATTTCAGCTCAGAGAGCAGGGACACTGCTTAGGGCGCTTCCATGATGCTCTGTAGATTCCACACCATTCCTGTGTGTGTGTGAGTGTGTGTGCATTCTGAGTGTGTGAGAATGTGCGTGTGTGGGTGGGTGTACATGGGCAGCTGTGGTGGTCCCCATTGACTTATAATCTTATATGGACTTGCTTGTGCGTTCAGAGATGCATGTTTTCCATCAACCATGAGTTATCTAACAGTTTCCAAAGTTTTTAGCCCGTGACCCAAAAGAAAGATTTGATGTCTCCCCGGGACATCAAATTAATGAATTATTTTCTTTTTTTGGGGGTGGCGGGGTGTTTTTTGAAAATGTTTTGAAATAATAATTAAAAACTAAATATAGGAATAAGAAAATTAAGAGACCCATACAAATAATAAAAGACCCTAACAAACCGAGAAGCAAGACTGAGATCTTTGAATGTTTATTTGCTAAAACTGGATACAAAGCATCACTGATCCTTATTAAACTTATATATTTATGCTACACACCTACATAGACTACATTAGAAGCCTAAATTCCGTCATAACATATTCTCAACATATTCACAATGGGACACTTTCATTTGTATGTCCCATTGTACACATACAAACATTTCAACATTTCATTGTTTGCATTACTTTGAATCCTGAGCTAGTGAAACATACTGTATTTTCTAGAGTTCTAAATGTTTCTAGAGTTCTAAATGTTAAGCAGATGGACAGTAATAGGGTACGGTCACACTGAACTGTATTGCTGCCTATGCGGGTGGATTCTGCCAATGCTTTTCAATGGGAACTGAGCGGTTTCTTGTGGAAATCCTTGAATGGCAACAAAACAAACCGCCATTGAAGAGCAATTGGCAGAATCCCCCCGCATAGGCAGAATCAATTGAAGTTTGGTACTGGTACTAATTGCAATAAATACAAACAAAAACAAAACATCACCTGTGGGGAAAAAAGAAGAAAAAAAAGTGATCCCTGGGAATGTGATAGATTCACATGATGGATTCACATGTTCATTTTTGTCACATGTAAAGAGTCAGCATGTGTGCTTTTTATGTTTCACATGTCAGCTGACCTTATGGGACAACCTTAATTTCCCCATTTAATAAAATAAAATGTACATGAAACTAAGCCTTTTTTTAAGGCTTTTACATTTGCTTTTACAAATGAGAGATTTCACATTTGTCACACATAATAAAACTAACAAGGTCCTATCCTGTAGCTGCAAACTGCTTTATGATATTTCAGTGAGTTGAGATAAATATCAGACACCAAAGACTGTACTTAATAAAAGTAAAACATTGAATATTTGACATAAACATTATAAAAAAAGAATGCACAGCAAATGTGTTAATTTAATTCTGGAAGTAAATGGACCCTTACTGGTCCATTTTGTTTTATACACTCTCAGACTGCAGTATGGGAATGCGACAAGGCAGGGATAGCATAGGGGTGAAAGGTTTGGGACAATTCTAAGTGCCCTGCACTTAGGGGGCCCTCACATCATGGTTTATAGATGTTTAGTAGGCTAATACTGTATGTAATATAATGCAGTGGTTCGCAACTTTTTCAGGACGTGACCCCCCAAAATAATCATAAATGAACTGGGGACCTGCCCACCCTGACAAGCACTTGGAATGTAGGAGTTGAAGCATTAATTATATTTAGTTTGACTCCGAAAATAGCCGATCTACAAGCACAGCAGAGCTTGTAGATCGGTAACCTTGCGTCACCAGAGGAAAGCCTGGTATTCGTTTTTAAAACAAGCCATGTGTTCTGGTTTTTAAAAAAGGAAAAAAATAAATGTGATTCCGGTGGTTGGTTCTGGTTGGGTCGCAATGTTTTTATTCCCCACATAATGCAAATCAATTTGTATTCTCGCTAGTCGTGCTACGAGTTAGAATTGAAAATGGACAAACATTCAACATTTTAAACTACATTAATCATTTTGGAGGTGGTTGGAGGTGGTTCTAGTCATGTGGAATTTATGTAAAGGTATTTCCACTGATCAGATCAGAAACCCGAAAATGGGATCCCAGGCTATTTCCAAAATGTTTGCCTATATTCCTAATATTATTTGATAATTTGGACAATGTTTGAGGCATTAAAAAGTCCTTAAATTCTCACTTCACTGTCATTTGGGGCCCCCCCAAAAATAAATAGAAAGAAAGAACCGTCTTGAACACATGACTATAGAGATACTGTGTAACGATTAGCGGGATTTTTGGACAGATTCTGGAGGAGTAATATCAAAAGATGTGTTTTACAAAAGTCGGCCTCCTGGTGGCGCTATAACAGGCCGTTCCGGAAAGTTGGGGCAGAGGTTCATCGTTGGCATTCAGGGAATGTGTGTGCAAAATTTGGCATCGACCTGGTTACCGGTGCCGGAGATTAGCTGGTAACAGACAGATGGACGGACAGACTCACACACGGACTGACTGCAAAACATACTCTCTCCCCATGCCTTCAGCCTGGTGGAGACAATTAACTTTATATGTGGGTAGTGGGTACCAAGAACTGGTTTCTATTTGGGTACCAAGAACTGGGCAATGAAACAATGTGCTATATCAGATGACATAATACATGGCACATTTTGTAAATCATGACAGAGAAGGAGTTGAGGAATCCTGAAAATACCCAGTAGCAGAAGTGAATAATTCCATGGAAGCTTATACATTGTGTGTCCATGGTGGCTGGGGAAACTCAAAGGCCAATTGTTGTTCTGAGTGACTCTTTCGCCGTGACCTTCAGCCGCTGAATACCAAGTCAAGGAACCTTAACACCAAGTATAAACAACTTTTTCTTCAATGGTGGGTGTTATGACAAGGATTGACAGTTACCATTGAATGGCATTCCTTTCACCCAGATCATTCCAATACAGAGTTCAAGAGGTTAGCGACAGTCACAGGACATAGCTCCCAGGCACAGTCAGAGGATGCATCATGCTTTTCATTGGTTAATTCCCAGTTCCCACTAAAGAATATACAAAGACTACACTGGAAGTTAGAAAACACACCAGGAATTCAGAGAATAAATCACAGCTAAAAGAAATGTTGTCTTACTCAAACAGTCATAAAAACTGCTGAAGACTGTTCATTCAGCTTGCTTTAGACAGCTTTAATTTCTATTGATCCCATATGATAAAAAATATATTTTTGAAATGTAGCAACAGCAAGAAACCAGACAGTTCATGAACACCAGTCTGCCAGTGTGTGGCCACCAGTCTCTGCAACTTAATGAATCTATTGTGGCCTCCTAAAAAAAAGAATGCAGGATCTGATGAGTTTCTGCTGTTATGATGACTCCACGCCTCCAGTTCATTTAGACTGGAACAATGAAGGCATTGGGAGTTTTTCTGCTGGCTCCTGGCTGTAGTGGAGAGACCTCAACAGGGAGTTCCAATTGCCACCACAGAGGAAGTGTCTTTCGCCTTGTCATAGAAGATCGCCGGCGTCGTCCCTGAGACGATTTTGAGTTTCTCTTCCTTGCAGGAAGAGGGAGAAAGCGATGGCGGGGAGATGGATACGGGAGAGGAGAGAGCGGAAGGAGAGGCGGACGCCGCGGTTGCTGTGGTGGAGGCTGAGGAAGATGAAGATGATGCGCCATCTGGGAGACACTCCTCGCAGCAGCAGCAACAGCAGTCCATGAACGCCTGGCCGAGTGAACGACACAGACACAGCAGCAACACCGGTGTAGACGAGCTGCGCACGAACAATAAAAACTGTCCAATCAGAGCCAGGAGGGCCTCGGTGGATGTGGAGACGGGGATGGAGATGTAAGCCAGGGCGATGTTCCAGGCGTTCTCCGGCAGAGTACAAACGGCGTAAATGACGGCGAGAGCCATCACAGTTGAACTGAGCCGCTGCTCCCGCCTCGCCTGCTGCTTCTTTTTAGGAGAGGAGGAAGAGGAAGAAGTGGAGGAGGAAGAGGAGGACGTTCGTCCTCCTGCTACCTTGACACTACTTGCTTTCCGCAGAGTCTCTTGGGCGACGACGTGTCGCGTCACTAAGTTGCAGGCCAGCGTGAAGAGTAGAGGCAGACAGAAGTAGCAGCCAAAGTACCACCACATGCGGGCCTCATGGTATGTCAGCACCAGAGAATACACGGTCTCTGGCAGATCGATAGAGGGCTGGCGCACACACATATCCACTAACAGGCCACCTGTTTGGGCTCCAAGGATAGCAACCGGTGAACTCCCTGGTTGAGTGGCCTGGTAGCTGATGGGAGTTAGAGGAGGACTGCCATCTTGAGTTATTATTGAAGTGCTCACAACTTCCTGAGTGAGTTGCCAGAGGAGTAACTCAGGGGCAGCCAGGACCATGGAGCCGATCCAGATGACAGAGAGCTTGGCCAGGATGGACTGGCATGGCTCAACTCTGGGTGTTTGTAGCGACCCTGGGGTGGTTGCAGTATGGAAACGATCTATACTCAGGGCACACAGGCTGAAGGTGGCAACACCCAAGGAGGTCACCTGGTAAAGGAACAAAGGGTGGAGGTTATTACTAGTAGCCAAACTAGCCATACAATAATAACCATATGAAATACATTAGAAGCAGTACTTTTGCTAGCCCCATATGTTCCCTCTCCCTACGTTCATTCTGTAGCTCCGAGATGAGGTCACACACTGGGCCCCTCCCACCGCGTTTCAGAAACGGCGCAAGTTTCCGCTATGTAAGTTTCTTACCCTGACGCCACGATTAATCCAAACGTGAAGGGGACGTGAAGGGTTTACACTAATTCAACCATAACAACGCCCAAGAAAATCCAACTAGAGATTTGAACCGAGCCTTTACGTCCCGTATTTTGTCAGTCGCTTCCATGTTTATCAAGTAAGTTGAAAAGCTTTAGCGCCTCCCCGGCGCCTCCCCTGGTCGAAATTTCCAACTGACTTCAGTTCACTCGACATGCACGCGCACACGCACACTTCCTTGATAAACATGGAAGCGACTGACAAAATACGGGACGTAAAGGCTTGGTTCAAATCTCTAGTTGGATTTTCTTGGGCGTTGTTATGGTTGAATTAGTGTAAACCCTTCACGTCCCCTTCACGTTTGGATTAATCGTGGCGTCAGTGTAAGAAAACTTACATAGCGGAAACTTGCGCCGTTTCTGAAACGCGGTGGGAGGGGCCCAGTGTGTGACCTCATCTCGGAGCTACAGAATGAACGTAGGGAGAGGGAACATATGGGGCTATACTTTTGCTAACATAAGGAGGTGAGGGGTGACGTAGGGTGGAAATATGAAAAAGTGTTAATGATGATAAGAGGGAAGGAATAATGCCTGAAAACCCACCTTTTCAGACTCCATCATGTCCCATAGCACTTACCCTAACCCCTTAGATAGCATTTCTGTTGGCTTAGATAGCATTTGACTTAGACTTATAGCATGTTATGTAGACAGCACTATAATTGTATTGTATATAGTCATAGCACGCCATAGTACATATGTATAGCATAGTAGTGAATATGTATAGTTTATTATGTATAGTGTATGTATAGTTTCATCATATAGATATTCCACTGTTACCTTCTTAGCTTACGCATGTTTCATGATAAATGCTTTTATGTGATGTATTCCCATGCTTTTGTTCTTGCCTAAATGTAAGTCGCTCTGGATTAAGAGCGTCTGCTAAATGCCTAAATTGTAAATTGTAAATTGAAGATAGTTATAGGGAGAGGTCAGTCAGAGCAGAAAATCAGGATAAGGATAAAGAAGTGAAGAAGGGTACATTCATCTAAAATAGTTTCACAGTAGGCTACACAAAGCTGTTAAAACTATTGCTGCCAAGAAATAACTATACATTTACCTTATGGTTACAATTTAAATTAGCGACTCATGTAGCACTAAGTGTTGACAAAAAGAACAGTCTATCTTTACAGTGTCTTCTGACCCCCTCCCTCCTCCTTCAGTGCATGCTCAATGACCTCAATTAGTTGAACCCACGCCTCTAAACAATTAACTGTCTTCATTAGCATACAAATAGGTTAACTAACTAAACACAGACCAAGACAGGGCTGGCTGCTGCCAGGCCTGTTTTTGCATCGGTGCACAGTTTTATTATAATAAACAATCCACACTCGCCTATTGAATGAACACAGCTGGAAGAAGTTGAAATATTGTTGTCATTATAGGGAGCATATATAAATGTAGAATGTTTTTATTTATTTTTTATTTTTTTTACTTTATATGTCATGATACATCAACATTATCTCCAAAAAGTCCAAAAACTCAAAATTGTTAATTTTTCAGTAAATGAAGAAAACCTTATATTTTAAAAACAATGACTCAACAAAGTTGGTAGGCCTATTGTGAGTTTGTGACTTTATATATTGTCAATTACTTGCATAAGAGGGGGAGAGAGGTGGTGGAGTTTTGTATTGGCAACAAGTCCCCAGGACTTGTGTTTCCTTTTAGCCTCAATGTCTGACTGTACTCTATTAGTCAAGTCAGAAAAGTAAGCAGAACGTGGAACGTTTACCTTTCTGACTAATAAAGTATTTAATGAATGAATGAATGAATCAATCAATCAATCAATCAATCTCACCTCCATGTAGGGCACGATGCGACAGGACAGGTCTCCCAGTAAGCGTTTGGAGGTGAGCTCATTGAAGATGACCACGGGCAGACAGAAGAACAGCACTAGGAAATCCCAGAACGCCAGGCTGGCGAGGATGCTGTTCCATGCGCTCTTCAGGTAATAATTATGCCACACGATACACATCAGTGCGAGGTTCCCCACGATGCCAACCGCGAAGAGGATGAGGGCGAGCAGCATCACCGCATATGCCCCGTACGAGCCGTCAGTCACGGGGTACAGCGGGTTCTGCACAAACACCGTGCCTTTGTCCGAGTAGTTCCCATGCAAGAAGACCCCAGAGACAGAACCCGAGATGCCCCGGTGACTGTGCGCGCTCTTCGGCGTCGTGAAGTAACTGTCCGGGTCGTAGGGATGTCGGTAACTGTTTGGAGAATGTTGGTCCCATTTGTTTGAGCTCCCTTCCTTCGCTCCGCGAGGGATCCTTTTTGGGTTGCCCGAGAGGTGCCCAACTGGCTCCGGAGCCTCAAGGGAATCAGTCTCCCAAGTCCCCGGGCCCAATGCGTCTGCAGCCCGCACAGACTCTGTCTGGTCCCTCATGGCTGCATGGACACCAGGCTGCTGCACATGACGGGGTTCCGTAGCTCTCAGAAAAAGAAACAGCAAAGCCAAAACTGGAACCATAATTGTAGCCTACTGTTAAGGTGTATTATATATCGCTTATTATTTTAAAGAAATGTATTGACGATAAGTGTAGTAGAAAAATAGAACATGTGGGATTCATCTGTAGCTGCTGTAGCCTGGATGCTGGTGGGACACTGCACTGACCATCTTCTATTCTTCTACTGCTCTGCTCTATGGCTCACTCTGATGTAGTTGTAGAACTTTTGAATCTGCCTCAAACTGGAATGCCCATCTATTCAGTGATTATTTTCTCTGGGGGAACGATCCAGTACATAATATACTGAGGTCTATAGCGCCACTTGGCGGTTCTTTTGAGAGAAACATGTAGGGTAAATCAAGATCAAGATGGCATCATCATTTTGATGTATTCTTATTTCTTTAGTCTGTCTAACAGACTAGTCATAGAGAGAAAGAGAATGCACAAACGCCTGTAAACTGCAGTGGCCACTGGTTCTGGTTCTGCTGGACAAGGAAGGAGACATCCAAGAGGAGCAGCAGAGAATGGCAGGTAGGCTACACAGCAAGCATCAAAGCGGAAAGCGCCTAGCAGGATCCGTGTTATGATAAATTAAGGAGAGAAATGGCTTTATTACAATTGTGTTCTTTCTTGTTGTCCTCTCTGTAGCCTAAAAGGTGGAGAAGAGCATTTTCAACTCATCAGAGAAATGGCCAGGTAGGCTACAGTATAGCAATACAGCCTAACACACCTGTACTGTTCTTTCTTGGAACTATGATAAACTTATTTTATGTGCTGAGAAGATCATTAGAATATTTTTAATTTACCTGGTTACGGTAGGTGTATATCTGATTGCTGGTTCTTGCTATTGAAGCACTTGGTTCTCCATGGTCCATGGAGACTCATTATTGACTTAAATTATTGACACAATTTCAATCACCCCTGGCTATCATAATAGATACTGCAAGATTGCTTAATATATATATATATATATATATATATATATATATATATATATATATATATATATATATATAATTTTTTTTTGCATAATTTTCATGTGGATTTATATTAGCTCTATCCATCCAACTTTATTACAAGTTGTAAGCATGACATTTTTGACTACCCATATCTTGTTTGGAGAGGCATATTGTTTATGTATTTTTCACCTGAATCAGGTTTATTTGTCACATTACAGGTTTACACGTGTAAATTAGTGGGTAAAATTATTTTTAGCAGAAGGGAAAGAGCTATAGGCTACTGTTATAAGGTACGACGTAGCTCTATGGCCACGTTGGTCAATCTGTCCTTCTGTTCTGTTCAACACTTGTTCTGTCCACTTTCATGTTCCTCTCACGATGAGCGGTAGGGCCAATCAGATGTTGGACTGGAGACCCAATGACCTTTCCTCTAGTACCGTTCACATAGGAGATTGTGTTGTGTGCAGTGTGCACATGATAATTCTAAGACCCTTTCCAGGAGTGTTTGGCAGTTTATGCGCTCTACTACAGATTTGCACGTTTTTGGTTTAATGTTTTTTATGGGAGCTTATGGATATTTTCGTAGATAGTTAGTGAAGGTGAGAATATAAAATATATTTTATTCCAAATTAGGTAGCAACTTTTACCTTCATTTGTTGTAACAGTAAAATAATGAAATAAGTTCTGCCTCTGCCAGAGATGATGAACCTGTACAATTTAGCTGTTTTAGCTGTAAATTAGTAATGATTATACAGTATGATCTTCATGGGTGGCTGGTAAAATCTATCTATTTAACTTTGGCTGTAAGCAGCAGCACGGACGGGCTTGGTGTTTGTTTATCTCTCATGTCTAATTTATTGTTCCCAGCTTAAATCTTGTACAATTTTAATGTATGCCCTTGTCTACTTGTTTTCAGGCCTGCTAGTGGTGGGGCTTTTAAAGCTGGCAATGTCAGTATGTTCACATCTGGGCTCCTAACTTTTTTTTCTTCTGTCAAGTACCATGTATGTATATAAAATGTATCATGTGCTTATAGTTGTATAATGGGGAAGGATATTACGATATTGTTGTACTTTTCTGTTTTCCCTCTTTGTGTCTTCTATTGATTCAGGCAATACATTTGTTCATTTGTTTTTTGAAGGCTGCATGCTAAACTTACAAATATGATTGAAATTCACTTCCCCCATTCACCTGAATGATGAAATGCTAAATCTGACCTTTTACCAGTGAGCTGTCTGGAGTTCACAATTAACGTTTACACCACAAGAGGGAGTACTTGCTGTACAGTACACCTTTATGCTCCCTGGAGGATGACCTTGGTGACTCCATGGTTTTTCCTCCCAAGCAAATAATCTAATACAGTGACTCTCTCGAAGTGGGGTCTGTGGTCCCCCACAGTAACTACCCTTTACCCCAAGTGTCGGCAGGCCTGGTCCTCGTGGTCACTGGCGCAGATTGGTCTATGCACTAACTGCCTTAGCTGCTAGGCACCGATGTATTCAAGACATTTACCAAGGGGTGCCATACAGTTAACTACTAAATCTAATACACACAAATCATGTTCGGTAATCTTTTGTCCATATAGCGCGTGTGACTGTAGTACAGCAGGATTGTGATAGTAGGAATAGGAATGTGATTGTGATTGTATTATGTGTAGTTGTTGTGTTTTGTAGTTCTGTTGGGAGATGGAGTTGTATGTTGTCATGTGGCATGGATAATGTGTTGTCTTTTCTTTGTATGTTTTAGGCAGGGCTGGATTTAATGCATAGAAAACTATCAGTAGCTACTTTGAATGAAGGACATTAAGGTTGGCAAATCAGGGCAGTTTTAAGCTGGTCAGCTATACTGTAGGTGCAGAGAGCGGCCTGATTGAACTTTTTATTTTTGAGTGGTGCAACCACTCCTATAGACAGCTATGTGTGTCTCTGGCTGGCTGGCTGGCTGGCTGTGTCCGTCCCTGCCTGGCTGGCTGTGTCTGAGCACGAAAATTGTGTTTGGTTTGTTTGCACAACCAAGTGTCACTGTTGCGCAGCCTCACACACACACACACACACACACACACACACACACACACACACACACACACACACACACACACACACACACACACACACACACACACACACACACACACACACACACACACACACACACACACACACACACACACACACACACACACACACACACACACACACACACACACACACAAGCAACAGGTGAAAGCATATAGATGTCCAGTCTTAAGCTATTACAATAACTATTTGAATGACCCTTTGGGTTATCATACCACTTAATCACAATGTTCTACTATCTGGTGGAAGGACTGTGCAGTACAGTTTCTCTCGTTGGCATGCTGTTCACCTGACTTACATGATTTAATATCTAGATATTATGAGGTTCTGTACTGTATATTAAAGGAAGAAGCTTCTTTCTAGAGGAGAGAACACTAATAACTTCAAATAGACATGCTGTACTTACACCTAGAAACCCCATTCAAACCTATTTAGGTTCATCTTACGGTGGACATGTTTGCCTGAAAAGGAATCTTTGAAATTCTTCATAGTTTTAGAAATATAGTGCATGCAAATTTGAGAAATAATTACAATGGGGCTCAATGGCAGATGTTGGCACGTCAAAATATCACTTTCACCTAGAAACTCCATTTTCACTTTTTATAATTCAGCTTACTGTGGAGACACGCGCTGGAACTTTTTACTTTGAAATGTTTTGTCGTTTCTGAGTTATTTAACTTAAACGCCCAATGCATTCTCTATGGCAATATCACAAACTTTGGCATGCTACTAGTCCTACATACTTACACCTAGTAACCCCATTCTAGCCTACTTAGGTTCATCTTACGGTGGACATGTTTGCCTGAAAAGGAATCTTTGAAATGTTTCATAGTTTAAGAAATATAGTGCTTTCAAATTTGAGAAATTTTACAATGGGGCTCAATGGCAGACATTGGCACGTCAAAAAAAGCACTTTCACCTAGAAACTCCATTCACACTTTTTATTATTCAGCTTACTGTGGAGACACATGCTGTAACTTTTTACTTTGAAATGTTTCATACTTTTAGAAATATAGTGCTTTCAAATTTGAGAAATTTACAATGGCAGATATTGGCACATCAACAAATCACAAAAGAATCACCACCGCCCACTCCTTGCTACTATGCATTGAGTATAACTCCCAATCACTGATACACTATGGGTCAACCGGCGGATCCAGTATATGCAGTGGTGCCAAGGGGCTTGAACCTGCGAGTGCCGCAGCACAAACATCAAGGTACCACTACCTCTACCATCACGCTATCACTGCCAGCCCGCTTTTATCTTCTTCTTTATTCAAAGTAAAGTTTCAAGTTTCAGAGTAAAGACTCCCAGAGTGGGACTTGAACCCACAACATCTGATTCAAATGGACAGCCATTTAACACAGTGAGCTACCATGTTCTCTGTGTTCTATCATGCTTCTGTTTTATCTGATTAGCATCCATGATAACACTTAAAAGCACTAAAGACACCTTTGATGCACAGCAAACACCATTAAAATGCTCTGTACATGATCCCATTTGAAGTGACACCAAGAAGAACTTAAAACAGAAGACAAACATTGAGAAATGACAGAGAGCTCAGTGGCTCCCTGTGTTAAGACAATTTGTATGTGAGCCAGAGGTTGAGTTCAAATACAGCAGAGTTCTGTCCACTCTTCACTCTAGAGTCTAGAGCATGTTTTGCAGAAGAACAGTGGAAAGAGACGTCGTGGGTGCAAGTCTAGCTGAGTTACACACACTGACTTCCTGTTCCACTACAGTCAAAGAGATTGCGTTAAAGAGGGTCCATTCACTGACGTTCTCGCAAAGTAATGCAGTTTCGCCACTAGATGGTGACATGTAATCGGCTAAACATGTACACAAACATACAAACATAGTGCTATGAATAGATCTAATTATTACAATTAGGAAGGTGGGGCATTGTAATCGTACCTTTTATTCACCCCAAGTAGCCTGCACAGGACAACAATTTTGTGTCTATTTGCCTCCCTGTACGTACCCCGGGCCTTTTCCATCTCGCCCCACTACTCTACCTATAGCTGTAAATAAGAAACATAATTCATGTTGGTGATTATATAAAAGGTATTATCATATTAATTTATCATTGTTAAGTTCACTCTGTATATCCACGGGCATAATACAGTACATTTAGTGCAGCAGCTAAGCAAAACGATCGTTCAGTTTGTGATAAAAGCATGAAATTTGGTACACGTATAGCCAAAGGCATTATACAAAGATTTGGATGTGGACCCGTCTTGAATTTTTAACATGGTGCCCATAGCAGCCATTTTTCAAGATGGCCGCCACCTTTTGTGGTGGTTCTGGACAACCGTGGGTCCGACCGACTCGACACCGGGCACTGCACTCCCTGTGGGGGTGTGGAACGTGTGTGTCGAATTTGAAGTCGGTGGGGCAAACGGTTCTCGAGTTACGTGGATTACAGATGTACAGACACACACAGACTTGAATATATGTCAATGGGCAATGCCCATTGGGTTTTCTTTAGATGATGGGTAAGAAGAGAGAAATGTGATGTCAGGTGGTGTGGGCTAAGAAGTGGTCAGGGCTAAGATAAAGTATATGAGATGTACAGTAAGTGCAAAGAGAGATGGTGAGGGAGGGAGAAAATTATTTGTACCAATTGACTAGACAGTAGACAGTAGTGTAACAGTTTAAGGTGAGTATAGAGATGGAAATGTTCTAGCAAGAGAAGCCAATGTATTGAGAATATGGGACATAGTATGTGTCAGGAGTTATTTGTGACAGAAGGCTACCAGTGAGAGGGAAGATGTATACGATGGTAGTGAGACCAGCCATGCCGTACGGTTGGAAACGGTGGCACTGATGAAAAGGAGGCACAGCTGGAGGTGGCAGAATTAAGGATGCTATGGTTCTCATTAGGAGTGAAAAGGAAGGACATTATCAGAAATTACTGAATTAGAGGATCAGCCCAGGTTAGAAGGTTTGGGGATAAAGCAAGAGAGGTGAGGTTGAGATGTGAGATGTGAAAAGGAGGGATGAGGGTACATTGGGAGAAGGATGCTGAAGATGTAGCTGCCAGGTAAGAGGATGGCCAAAGACGAGGTTTAAGGATGCTGTGAGAGATGACATGAAGGTGGCAGGTCACAGAGGAAGACCAAATGGGGTCCATGTGTGGTCCAGCCCTATGGAATGTAAAATCCAAGCATGTGCTAATGAAAAGTATTTAAAATATATAGTTTTGATGCTCATCCTAGATCCTACTACTATAGGGGGTGCAAAGCAATATGCCCGTTTATCCGTCCGACTTCTCCTACCAAATCACTCCGTTAGTACACATCTCTCTATGCACAAAAAATGATGCATGCCACAGAAAACCATCTGCACTACATTGCATCCATGTCATATTTACTGTACAAATATTGCTTTTGTATGACATACTGTTATTGCGCAACATTTCACTGTGACGCATATTACATTACAATTTCCACATTAACCGACCCCTCCCTTTTCCCTGCGAGTGCACACACACACACGGTACTGTACAGTACACTACAGTATGACAGTGCAGTATGGTAAAGTACAGTACAGTACGGTACAGTAACGTGTGGTACGGCACTGTACAGTACAGTAGAGTATGGTACAGTATGATACCATAAAGTATGGTACAGTACGATGCAGTACAGTACGGTACAGTGCAGTACGGTACAGTATGGTACTGTGCAGTACAGTACAGTACAGTACGGTACGGTACGGTACAGTACAGTACGGTACAGTATGGTACAGTATGATACCGTACAGTACAGTACAGTACAGTACAGTACAGTACAGTACAGTACAGTACAGTACAGTACAGTATGGTACAGTATGATACTGTACAGTACAGTACAGTACAGTACCGTACAGTACAGTATGATACCATACAGTAAGGTACAGTACAGTACAGTGTAGTACGATACCGTACAGTAAGGTACAGTACAGTACGGTACGGTACGGTACAGTACAGTACAGTAAAGTACAGTATGATACCATACAGTAAGGTACAGTATGGTACAGTATGATGCCCTACAGTGCCGTACAGTATTATACAGTATGGTACAGTACATCACAAAGGTATAGCCAAATATATGCTGAAATGCAAAATCAGTCTAATATTGGTGGCCATCTTGAAATTAATGGCCGCCATCTTCTCTCACAATATGGCTGTTAGCCACTGTAGTAATATGAGTATTGTGAGACAGAAGGAAGCTTCTTAGAAATTACAAAGTTCCTAATTCAAATTCTGCATCAAGAATACTGTATAATTCAAGACAGAGATCATCCATATTTAACCATTCTGAAAAATGGCGGCCATTTTGAATTTTCATTTAAAATGTTATATTATCCAAAAGAAACATTTACCAAGTACTATGCATGGAAATATGTCCAAATCTCGAATGTCTCGAATATCATATTATATCCATCACTCATAAGAAAACGGTTGTTGCTGGTGGCCATTTTGAAAAATGGCTGCTATGGGCGCCATGTTGAAAATTCAAGTTGGGTCCACATCCAAATCTTTTTAGAATGCCTTTGGCTATAAGTGTACCAGATTTCATGCTTTTATCACAAACTGAACGATTCATTGATATAGTGGAGCTAAGCTGCTGTACTAATTCATTTTATAGTAGGTTACAGCACAATCCAAGATTATGTCTGTGAAGTTTATAAATATAAATTCATAATTTGTATTACGTAAAATATAACAACGTTACTGCAACTATTCTGGTAGTCCATGACATATGACCCCATTATCTCACCACCCCATAGGACCATACTCCCAATTCAATGCGGCCGACTTCTAAATGGGCTGCGCTAAATCCATAAACAAGCAACATAATACGCTATCATGGCAAATTACGACAACGACTGCCGTATTGAGTGTCGATATTTCCAACGAACGAGCTGTATAAGTAACATCTTGGGATTTGTGCAGAGTGCAGTCCGCTGAGTTTGCCCATTGTTCAGCTTCCTATCCGTGTATCGTTTGGATCATGGATCTCCTATAGGAGTACACCGCGTGGGATTCTCAAGAGATTTCTGCGAGATTCAGCGCCCATCTCTTGTATACAAAACTGTTCATAGATTATGTCATCTCTTATTTACCCGGGTAACAGTAGGCGTTGGCATGTTATTGGGCGTGGAAGCACTCTGTGCCGCTAGCTCAATTCAGTTACATTTGATATGATTTGCCTTAGACCTAGAATGCCTGTGATCATTTAATTATACTTCGTAAATTTTCATGTATCTCAGGCATAGATGGCTTGCACCGGGTCCTGGTCGAATTGAAAATGTGCGGCATAAATGTGATAAATGCTCCGTTTGTACTCACCCATTAAATTATTCCAAAGACGTGGAGTGAAATATGGTCCTCTAGTTTTATATCCATGTGAAAGTTCTGGCACAAAACGTGCATTTAGTCAATTATCTCCACTTTTTCAAGAGATGCACACGGACATCTTTCTCTCCGGGCGAGGGGGGGCCGGAATGATCGATGAACTGATTTTACAAATACGTCCTGTTTACCGCAGACGTCATCACCAATTGACCAGGGAAACACAAAAGTTTTCAGTCACACAATTGGCAGGTGGTGTGATTAATTACCCAGCACCTATCGCAAAGCACCTACCAATTGTGTGACCGCAAACTTTTGTGTTTTCCAGGTGATGACGTCTGCGGTAAACAGGTCGTATTTGTAAAATCAGTTCATCGATTGTACCGGCCCCCCTCGCCCGGAGAGAAAGATGTCCGTGTGCATCTCTTGAAAAAGTGGAGATAATTCACTAAATATGCGTTTTGTGCCAGAACTTTCACATGGATATAAAACTAGAGGACCATTTTTCACACCACGTCTTTGGAATAATTTAATGGATGAGTACAAACGGAGCATTCATCACATTTAGGCCGCCCATTTAGAACCCGATCTGAAATTAACCTGTGTGAACTATGGCTCTGTATGTGAAATACTGTACATACTGTATGTAACAACAAGAGCCGTTCTAGGGCTAGATTTGCCTGTGCTCCTCTCAGCGAAGTTCACTTTAGCTCAGTCATTTTTACTGTCAGTAGGCTTATGCCTATAAGAAAAGTGTACAGTGAACTGGATAACTGCACGGCAATCCTCACTGTAAGGGGCTGTGACATGTCACTGTGATCGTGTGCGTGTGTGTGTGTGTGTGCGTGCGTGTGCGTGTGCGTGTGCGTGTGCGTGCATGTGCGTCACCGTACCTGCACGCACATAGCTGGTTTTAATAGCTTTTCTTGTCTAATGTAATTCGGTATGTGTGTATAGATTTCAGAATCCTGCTCATCCACATATAAATCACACTTATAGTTGCACATAGTTTCACAGAGATGAATAGGGGGGGGGGGGAATCCATACATTTATGTATGGATTCATTATGGGGATCAATGAGACAATAATAATCTAAGGCCCTGAGAGCACATTTTTTATTGCACACGTTTTATTTTAGTGCCATTTTACCATACTGTATAGCAATGCTGCAGTACAACAGCCCAGAACCACTTGGAAGATCATTTTGTGTATCAGTCAAATGTAGTTACAGCAAAACCACCACACGAGGTCAGTAGCAGACACAAATGTAGCCCCCCAGCCCAACCTGTTACTGTAAATCTCATGCTGCTCATTCATCACCTCTCATCTTTTCCCATTCATGGGTTCATGTGAGGACATCAGTGGTGTAAAGTAACATTTACATTAGATTTACTTAAGTACAATTTTGAGGTATTTGTACTTTACTTGAGTATTTCCAATACTTTTACTTCTACTCTAAACTTTAGTTAATAGTTACTTTGTAAATTGATTATTATTATTAAAATATTACAGTAACCACTCCGGCCCAATATAAATTTGAAAATAGACGATCTACAACAGGGGTGCCTGTTAGAGGGGAAATGGAATTGGTAGGGTATTTTTTGTATATAACGTTGTAATGCTAGTGCTACTGACAACAAATGTTTTTTTATATATTTAAATAAAATATATGTTTAGGACCATGAAATGCTGTGATCTACCTGCAAAGCCTTTGTGATCTACTGCTAGATCGCAATCTACCTTTTGGGCACACCTGATCTACAATCTCATGAATGGGTTCATGTCCTCAGTCAGTCAGTCAGTCACACATGAACCCATGCAGCAGAAAGGCATCTTCAAATTTGTATATATAATATTAAGCCACTGAAAAATGTATCGGAGACAATAAAAATGTCAACAACAAAGTGTGTGGTAAATACTACCTCAAGTTTAGACAGAATTCAGAATCATTTCGGTTATTAATCAACAAGCTCATAGGAAAGAATGTACCATTGTGTTGCCGTTTTCCTTGGAACCTGTCTTGATCAGAGCTGACCTGGGGCCTGTTTCACGAAACTTGGATTAACTAATCCAGGATTTAGGCCAAAGCCAGGCTTTTTAAATCCTGATCTTTACAGCCTGGTTTATTCCGTTCCACTAAAGACAAGCGAGGCTCAGAATTGGCGGATTTGGCGAGCCGGGATCAGCAAGTCTGGCTTAATAGACAGTCTGGCTTTTTGTCTCTAGACCCATTATGTGGATCACAGATTTACTTATCCTTCTTCTTTATGGGGTATTAAGGCAGTTTGCATCCTTAATAGTTGCATTACAGCCCCCTTCTGTATATCTCATTATCTTTACTAATCTATTCAAGACTTACTGATACAAGGACTTAAGCTTCTAAAATAAATACTGCTGCTGTAATTAAAGAGAGAACATACTCTCAATAGTGGATAGACTGAATGATTAACTACCCCAAAAATATAGTTTACATTTTACCACTACTATTAACTTAAAACATAATTCTTAATATTGTAAGCATAATGATATTGTCGCATTGTGATATTTGGCCATAACTCCCTCCTCTGAGGGAGCTACCTTTGGGGAAGGGGGTTGTTGTCCAGACAGGGGCCAGACTGGTGAGGGTCATGGGTTCATGTAGCATGCCAAAGTTTGTGCTATTGAGAATGCATTGGGCGTTTAAGTTAAATAACTCAGAAACTACAAAACATTTCAAAGTAAAAAGTTCCAGCATGTGTCTCCACAGAAAGCTGAATTTTACAAAGTGTGAATGGAGTTTCTAGGTGAAAGTGATTTTGTGCCACTATCTGCCTATAAATGTCTCAAATTTGAAAGCACTATATTTCTAAAACTATGAAACATTTCAAAGATTCCTTTTCAGGCACACATGTCCACCGTAGGATGAACCTAAATAGGTTTGAATGGGGTTTCTAGGTGTAAGTATGTAGGACTAGTAGTGGGTGAAACGTTACAATGGTAATATGTTGTAAAACAATGAGTAATGGTAATATTTAGTGGTTTTCACTTTTACAAAAAAAATAATAAATAATATAATATAATAATTCTTCTTAACCGTGCACTTGCACGACAGCAAACCTATTCATGGGGTACATTCACCAAAAGCAGCTGATCTACAAGCTCACAAGCTGTCATGATGTTGTGCAGCCTATACTGTATATTTTGGTTATTTGATTTTATATAGTGCTTAAATTAGTCCTTTAATGCAGACCGATACAAATAAGGCAACATAAACCCATAATAATTGAATACATCTGGAAAACATCATTGGTTTGTGATCAGTTTGACTGCTTAATGAACAGTAAAGACATCAGGATTAGGTTAAACCTGGCTGTTAGCCTGGTCCGGAGCAGGCTAAATCCAAAGCATTAGTTTCCATGGTAACTAATGTAGCATCACTTTCATGAAACCGAATCAAGCCTCAACATATCCAGGTTAACTGGTTAAGTTAATCTGGCAAGATCAACCAGCTTTCATGAAACCGGTTAATCACTGATCCAGGATATATTAAGCCAGGATATGTGTTAAAGCCCGGCTTAATCTCTAATCCAAGTTTCGTGGAACGGGCAACTGGCCAGGATCCAGTCTACAGGATCACAACGTTGTGATGTGTTGTGAGCTTGTGGAGCTTGATGCCCCAAAACAGGGATGTTAGAGTGGTTACTTTCAACACGCATAAATATTCTAGTTTTTATGATTATGTAATAGAAATGACTGGTATTTTTTATATTCTTGGACTTTTTCTGCCTTTATTGGATAGGGTAAGGTATGGCGACAGGAAATGGGGAGAGACACGTGGCAAAGGTTGTCGGTATCGGGAGTCGAACCCGTGACACACGGGGTGCGTTCGGAAATGCGCCCTGAACGCACTGGTGTGCTCTCTTTTGTTGTTCGTTTATTCAGTGCACTCGGTGCGTTATCGTTCGAAAATCCAGTGCGCTGCGCACCGGGTGTGCCGAGTGCCCACACTGAGCGACCCTACCCTGAAGCTAGGGGTTGTCCGGTGTGAATCGGTGTGATTGTGTCACAGCTGTGGTCGTTCGTAAATAAGACACACTGAACGCACTCTGTGACGTCACCGCCCACCACACTCAACAAACTGACCACATTCCCGGTGCGCATTTCCGAACGCACCCACCGTCGGGCTGGCTTAGCAGCCTAGGTGCACGGACCTACCGCGCGACTACACTAGCCGCCCGGGCCATGGCTGGTATTTTTAACTCCACAATTTGACCAGTGGGGCTTCATTGTTAACCGCAATGGGACCCCTCCTCCCAACACCATCCACTCCGCTTCACCCCCACCCCCATCTCCATTTCTCACCACCTATTGTTGTTTCTTACTTTCCCCCAAACTGGCCTAACAAGATTCCCTCGTCTTCATTCCGGCAAATCCATTATATAAACCATCTGCCTTCTTTGTAGGCTCTTTGTCCCGTGACAGAAGCTCATTGGGTGGCTTTCACCTGAGGCTTCTGTCGTCACTCAATCATAGCACTGACCCAGAAACCGCTGCTCGAGACGCACCATGGACAGTTTAGATTCCAAAGGGAAGACAAGATTGTGTTTGATATTCTTGAACCTCTGCTAAGGACATCTCTGACAAACAGTTGGGCTCAGTTCAACTCAGATTCATTTCATTAATTCCATTCATTTCAGTTCAGACTCTGAACTGAATTCCAGCTTATTGTTAAGTGTACAGTAAAATGAACAAAGAACAGAGTGATTCAGACACAAAAGTAAAAAGTTCTGATAAAACAAATAATATGAATGCCTTTCATATGTGTTTTATTCGAGTTACTGTGATTTCACCTTCTGTGTCTGTGTAATTACTAGGAATTGTGATGTCACTGTAGTATAAAAGTATAGTAATACAGTAATCCAAATTGTGCCGCTGAAATCAACAGCTGGTGATTTCCAAAGTAAACCCAGGCCTTAGCGTTGCTCCAACCTTGATGTAGACTAGTCACAACATCTAGTTTATTTGTCGGTTACTTATGACTTAAGGCTAATACCTACAGTATATCACGATGAAATGATTGGGGGGTGGACGTAGCTTATAGTGGATAATCAAGACACCCCCAGGCTCATCCAGTAATACTTGTTGAAGTAGGCGTCTCTGAGCAAGACAATTAACCCCTAACAGCCAGAACCCCCCCCCCCCCCTCACGCCTATCCATCAGCTGGGTGAAGCTGAATTCTCCTGAATTCAACACTCAGGATTAATACTTTTTTTTCTCCTTTTGTCAAGAAGTTTACATAGATTATTTAGTTCACACTTAATTTAATCCCCAGGGACAATTTCATTAACTGGCACAGAGCTAACAGGGATTAAGAAACCATAGAACCGTAGAGAAATTTTATTTCAGCATTAACACCAGGGGCTATGTGAAACAGCAAAGAACCATTCTTACAGCCTGCCGTTGTTAAAATCTGGAAAAAAGGACGGAGGAGGGGGAAAAAATTACTGTAATAATTGGCAAGTGCAACAAGCTGTCGTTTATGAACATCTATAATCAGTTTGTGTGCCACACAGCCTCTGCCTCAGCTCACAGCTTCACGTTGTGGTGATCAACATGTTGTCCAGCAGCTTTTCAAGCAGCTGGCAAAAGAGCTCATGGAATGCATTTCTACTTGTGTGCACTATGGCGTGCCTTCTAGATGCGCCATGCACAGTTAAGATCTGGCGTGGCAATGTGGTTATGATGGTTCACCTGCTGATTGACACTCACTAAATGTCATGGAAAACATGCAGCGCTCAAACTATTGGGTCTGCTCTGCTGAGGTGATGTCTGTGATAATGTGTATTGTTCAACACTTTTGCTATCTGATACTGTATTGAAAAGTGATGATCAAACTAGACAGCTGCAACACATTTCTAACTAGGCCCATGCATCCTAAGGATGGGGAACTGTTGGTTCCCAACTTCCCACATGAATCGTGCACCAGAATAATTTGATATCGCTGTTCCTGAATATTGAACTTAACAGAAGTTCAGGGGTTTGCGTCACGCAGAAGTCGCGTCAATAATAGGCTAGCAGATCTACAAACACATCACATTCATATGTAGGCTACACAGAAGAAGTGTTGGGTCTACATCACTTTTCACTCTTCAAGTTTGGCTTCAAATCTTTATGGGTCACTCGATTAAAAATCCTATTTTCTTTAAAATATATATATTTCAAAAGATATCTTTTTTTAAATAGAAAATAAATTAATGCATTTTAAAACAAACAAACAGCTGTAGCTGCAAGACCTTCATGTTCATGAACAGACATTTATGCTCTCATAAATCAGTGGGGTAGATTGGTCCACATAATGTGAAAAAACGATAAAGATAAAACATTTTATAAAAAATCTATAAAGAATCCCAAAAAATACTAAGAAGTAGTGAAAATAGCTGATCTACAAGATCGCAACACAGCACGAAGCGACGCGTTGTGCGCTTGTAGATCGTTTATTTTCGCTAGTTTGTGTCCCGGGCAAACGTCTATCTCTTTGGGTCTCGACCTGAAAAGTTTGGGAACCACTGATCTACTATTCTCCTTATTTCCCTTTACACCAAATGTCTTCTTTGAAAATCTCACAACGCGGTGAGCTTGTTCATATCTTTTTTCTCTGAATATTTGCCAATTTTCAGTGAATGTTCTACTTTATAACAATCACAGATTTAGGGATGCTAGGATTCATGTAGTTATTCTAGTTAACCAATCAATTATACATGTTTTGGGGACTCATATAGTTCACATATCTCTTTGGTATATTCCTTTCCTTTCCTGAAACCATGAGCCTACAATTAGTTGTGAATGTATCGTTGTTTGTGTGCATGGCTGCATGCAGGTATTTGTTCCATTCTGAATCTGTTCTCTCTGTCTTGATTGATTAGTTCATTACAGGCACACAAACCTGTCGGTTGAATGCCTGTGAAGTGAACAGAAATGAGTAGCTTGCAGAGTTAGTTCAGTCAGACATACTCGAGAGGGTTCATGCCATGCTCAAGGCAATATACTAAAGGGGTTAACATGCTGCATTACTGTGGGCGTATAAGTCTGTGCAAGTCCCACACGTCATTCGCCGATGAGGCAGTCAGCTGACCAATTGGGCGGGCTACTTAAGCTCACTAGACTGCATGCTCTTCCTGCCTTCCTCTGCTCATGGTTCCCTGGTTGTATGATGTTTTCACCCACCACCACCGGTGGGCTCTGCTATTTATGCTCCCCATGGGGGGGTTTATTGTATATCTATCTCCCTGCTCTTAATGTTTTATGTTGGTGCTTAATCGTGCCGAGCAGGGAGAAATCCAGCAGAGCCGAACGCCAAGTCAAATATCATATGCACACTTGTTACTCATTCTGTAATAAATATTGGTAAATCTATTCGTGAGTTGTCTGACTGAACTTATAAATGAGCAAACCAGTCTGCCTGCCCTGGAACCATGGGCTGCAGCTTATCAATTATGATCAAAATTTAGTCTTAAGGTACAATGGGTTTATATAGGAAGGTGACGTGTCTGATAAAATTAATATCACTTAATAACAGCTGTCTGGGGTGTGGCCCCAAACATGTTTGAAAGTTATAGTTGGACAATGAACACATGTAAAGTAATAGTTGGACACATTTCACAATTATGGGGAACTGTGTAACAAAATATTCCAAAGGGTGTAGAGTAAAAATAATTAAATGATCTTGAATCCTGTCTCTAAAAACTGCTGTCCACAGCCACATTATTCTCCACATACAAACCATACAGGGTGTGCACTGTGCATGTTGTTGTGATGTGAATGTCTTGTGAAATCTGATGCACTGATCTGCTAATGGCCTCTCCTTCTGTTGACATAGTCTGTTACAATTATATAAGCTCTCTAGTCATTCAAACCGCTGGGTAGGTGTTCCCACAGTTTATGCAGGTCATGTACTGTAGATAAACACCATTAATATCATTATGTAAACTTTCCTTCAAATGAACGGCTCTCGAAAGCCATGGATATGTTAGCGACGATAACAAAAATAGTATAAAATATCTTTGTTTATTTGTTTTTATTTTCAGATCTAGTAGTGACTTTGCCATGCACCTCTTTGAATTGTGGTCACTGTCAGACACATCAATGACTCAACAAGTCATAAGCCAACAGATAAGATAATTTGACTAAAGGATGCAGGTAGAGAGAAAGAGGGACAATGGGACGACTGATGCGTGTGACAATGTGAATTCAAACAACAGGGTGGCTTTTCCATGGTGATATTAGATAAGCGAACGGCTGTGTTATCACTTATAATTGACAAATATGGGAGACAGTGGCATTCACTTATGTTTATCGTGTAAAAAGTCATTATTTTTATATTACTCCTACAAGTTTTGTCCAAACTGGTACACATGATGTGTTCATAACTAGTAAAAATACATCGCATGGATGCACCTGGGATGTATCCTCAGTGATGTATCCTGAGGTCAACGGGGTTTCGGGTCTACCATCATCATACCCCTCACTCAGGTGACCCGGCCCGGGGTTGATCAAATCCCGACTTACGTCCCAGTAGCTACCCTCGATCAGTCCATCAGGGAATGAGCAAAACCACATAATCCGTTGCTCCGGAACTACTCTGCCGGGACTGGGAGAACCAGATTCTGGTGTGTGGAAGGCTCTGTGGGTTGACTCCTGTCAGGGCCCCTCCTACAGTACGTCTCACCAGGTCCACTCCTGCTCTCACCAGGCCCAGGACCTGTGTGTTGCACCAGACTCCCAGCACCAGGCACTTCATTCAGGAGTGGTTGATTATAATGGCCCTCCTAAAGGCCTCACCAAGGTTTGTTGGGCTTCCTCCTCACGGAGGACACAGGCTGGGGCGCTAACCCATACTGCTCACCCGGGTGGCGTCTACATTCCGGCTGTCACGTTCATATTCTATCCTGATTGGGGAATTCCAAACATTGCTGCCCCACAATAACCTAGCTGACCTGGCAGACCTGCGCTCTGAGGAGAACTTTTTCTAGTTACAATTTAATATTGCAATATAATCTACAGCCCCAAATGCCCAAGATACATCAAACAATGTACAGTTACAGTATGTTAGCCATAATCAAAACCGCAATTATTATTTTGCAGCAGTGGGGTTTATTCATGAATCATAATATTACGCAGTACATCAACGATTTAAGGTTACATAAAATAATTTTGGCTATTCTTAAATGATAACCATATATGTATCGGTCTTTCTGCAACATTGAAATATCATGCATCTAGTCCGCAATATATTCCAAATGCAGGTTGAAAAACTTTTCGTGGAGACCAATAGATGACTCTGAACTATTTGAATGTGAAATGAATGCAAATAAGAAACTGTTGAAATACAAACACCCATTCATTCATGTCACATCAATTGTGAAGAGTTTGACATTATGCAAGTTTTAGTAACATACAGTACAACACAGGTGTCCTTTTTGTTCTAAGGGTGTGCACTGCAGAGATATTAGTGTAACATGGCATAATATGAGTAGGTCCTTAGTGTAAACTCATTAGCTGATATACTGTACTTCCACTACGATACATGAATTGGATCCTTTTAGAGGTCAACCTTCTGCGTTAAGTATATCATATATATACTTACTTAATACTTATAAAGCCACCCTAAAGTGAGGGATCCTACAAACACTTTAACCATAGCATAACCATTATACAGTACTGTATGTATGAGCTGGACAATGTAACTGAACAAGGAAAGGTTCCCCAATTTGGTACGGGTTCAGAATGAACAGAAGCAGAGGCTCATGTAACAAAAGTGTCAAGTTATTAAAGTTATTTGATTTATCCAAATAGAATTTCTGATCTGCTTGTATTGTGAATGGTTTGTGACTATAGAACGGCACTCGTGTGTGTGTGTGCGCGCGACCGCGCATGTGTGTGGCATACAGTAAGTAGCCTAATTAGAAGAGAGAGAAGAGGATGAGAGTAGCACCGTAGCACGGAGAGACAGAGAAGGTTGTCACGTCACTATGGAGCGGACAGCAGAGCATGCTGCCTGCAGAAGCAAGTCCAGTCTGGGTGAAATTCACATCGGAAAAGGAATCTAACGGCCCTGGGCCCCGTTGGTCAGGTACAGAATCATATCAAATAAAGTAATTAAAGTAATCACAGCAAACAAAGTCCGAACCATGCGTTATTAATTAATGGCCAAGTAGCCTATAGGGGCTATATATAGCCCCTTTCGGGACCCTAGTTTACCTTTACTCTATTGGGGATGTCCCAAATACGAAAAGAGAAACTATATCATGAAAGGGGCTAGGCCCAGTATACACCTATACTGTATGTTCTCAACACCACTATGGCACATGGTCCAACAAACAATCTGGTAAAACCCAGTCTCAAATACACAGTGGGGAAAAAAGGTTGCAAGTTAGGTTAGGTAGGTTAGTTGTCCTCTTACAATAGATCACATAATACATCTAATACATCTATAATACATCAACATTATCAAAGCATCAATATTTGTTTGAGGTTTTCTTACCAAGTACTACTAGGCTGTATGTACACCTCATGCCTCCAGGTCCCCAACAAACACTCAAATCAGGCTTCTGGCCAAACAAAAGGCCTCTTCTTCTTCTTCTTCTTTTGGTTTCCGGCAGGCTGTACACTGGCGAGTGTAAAGGCAAGATTCATACTCCTATTTTACCACTGTACCGAAGAGCCGACTTTAGGACGGTACCCCCCCCCCCCCCCCCCCCCCCCGCAATGGGTATACTATCCCTACACTTCGGAATAAAGATCAGTGGAGTGGAGAAAATTCAAGACTGTCCGTCCAACACTTTGGAAGTTTGGCCAAAGTGTAAAAATAGACTGAAAAGGAGAATACTCTAGGGTCTAGACATTAAAAAGTGCCTGTCAGCTCAAACCCAAAATGCAATACTTTGTTTTCAAGAGTGTTGCTGTGCAGTGTGCACAAATGTCGGTAGAATTATAAATTAAATGCAAAATCTCTACTTATTCCATTTCTCCCCCTCTATTTCCCTTTCCAATTGTATTTGTCTATAGCCTATGTAATGCCAGCGACGCTATGCCGCACGGGCGGCGGTGGCTCAGGGGTAGAGTGCCTGGATGGTAACCGTAAGGTTGCCAGTTCGAACCCGGGCTCCCCCAGAGTTACTGTCGAAGTGTCCTTGAGCAAGACACTGAACCCCTAATTGAATGGGTGAATGTAATGCACAATCTCTGTAAAGCGCCTTGGATAAAAGCGCTCTATAAATGCACCATTTACCATTTATTCCAAAGCCATTTTCAGCAATGGTATTATAATGTTTTCGGTGGGTAGATCTTGTTGAGCTGGTCATTTTGAAAGTAGCTCTCAAGTCAAAAAGGTGTGGCCACCCCTGCTCTAGACTCTAGAACACAGGCCTCAAACCTGGTCAACCCTTTTATGCACTACCATTAAAGGGGCAGTGCCACAAACATGGCATAATATTCCACTACAAATATTACCAGCAAATATTAACAAATTGTTCAATTTGCCACCAGCTCCCAAAGACATCCAAATGCATTTGAACATCTCCATGAACACACACATTCAAACACACTTGAAATTGTCTTCCATAGATTTGTTTCTTAGTTTGTTGTTAAAATGGACACCCGCTGGAAGAAACTGCAGTCACTCAATGTTAATAGTATGTATAGTAGATAACAGTAGCACAAATTGAAATTTGAAATTTGAACCCTATGGCCAGAAAAATAATGAAGTCTGTGTGTTTGACTGGATTGCTGAATTCCTACATTGCATTGCCCATAATGCTTCAGTGCACTTCCCCTCCTTGTGGAGAGGGACTAGGCTGCATGGAGGTGTGACTTTGTAGTCCAGGAAGGAAGTTAGACCATGTTCATGACCTCATGAACATGGCTTCATAACTAAAATATCAACAACAAAAAAACATATTACACACATAAAAACCCCAAGAAAGTGTTCCTTGTGTCCTAAACATAATTAAAATAACCTCTGGTTGCAAAAGGGGTGAAGTGGCCCTTTAAGTGTTTGTGTGTGTATGTGTGTGTGTGTGTGTGTGTGTGTGTGTGTGTGTGTGTGTGTGTGTGTGTGTGTGTGTGTGTGTGTGCGCACGTGCATGACTGTGCGCATGTGTCCTTCCGTTCTAAAAATGAGATGGTTCCTTTGGCATCTTCTGGTCTTTTGTCAATTTGACAGTTGATTGTGTAGTCACAACAGCAGCCTTTGTATTTAAGTTGTCTTCTTTGTGTTTGTAATTTCCACCATGGGGCAACTGTATACTTTCGACATCTCATCGACCTGCCATGATAGAACCATTAGTCACGTTATTTCAAAGAGTCTGCTATCAGCACACACCTCAACGTGTGCAGCTGACACTGAATGTGATGCTTTGTCTCCCCTCATACACTATGTCAGGTGAGTGTGTTATGGTCCTCATAGGGTACAAAGGGAATTTTTTCTGATATTCATTACAACCATATTGAAGTACCATTTCTCGTTGCTCCCTGAGCCGAAGGTCTCCGTAGAATAGATAATTGGAGATTCTTGGAGCAGTGTCAAAGAGTAGAATTTTCCCGTGAGTAAAAGATCAGGCCTTTTGCTCTGCACAGAACATAAGAAAAATGTACTGCCCTTAATACCACAAGTTTTGTCAAGAGTTGTTTAGTTCATTGATGGAATTTGTTGTCCCTAGTGTGATATGATCAGTTACACATCAGAAGCAAAAAGTGTATTGAAGAAAACGCGAAATGGAGGGAAATCTAGTCCAGCAGGGCATCACAAATAACCAGGGCCAATAGGCTGAATTGCGTCACAATCTAAGCAATCTAGGGGGGAAGATTTTCATTGTACGTACGGTTCGGAGTTAGAAGCCAAAATGTAAAGTTAGCTGTTAGGCCAATTTGATTGATTTGGGATGTAATTCTGGCCTCTCACACTTGTCTTTATTTTTGTTGAGCCTTCAGTCTAAAGTGCAAACCTTTCTATTTGATGGGATAAAATGAGCCCACTATGTCTAATGTCCATTCATCTATCCACCCAGACCCATACATCCAAGGGTCACATTAGCTAAAGTTCAGTCAGGACAACTCAAGAATGGATGGAATATATATTTATTGAATATAAGATGAGCAATATATTTATTATGGTTTGGAGATGTATTGGATTTTAGGTACTCAGAATCTCAGATCAAGCACATCAGTCCCGACCATAGGGACTCCGAATCCTCTGTACCTAAACAGTAGATCCAAAACGACAGGTGGTAGCTGGGGTGGAGGTGGGTGAGCAGCAGGTTTGTATACAGCAGCAGCAAGCAAGCAGGGAAGCAGAGGAGGAATGCAAGTAGCCGGTATGAAGATGGAGTGATTGTGTGATTGGCTTGAATCATGTGAATGAGAGCGTGATGCTGAGGCGGCTCAATTAACGGCCGGCAGCTGCACTGAGGTTCCCTGACTGAACTTGCTCTGCGCATGTCTACGACAGGCACAAATGCTCATTACTTCTAACTGAGGGCTCCTGAGGCATTCCTAGATCAGTGTGGAGATACAATAGTCAGATTTGATTTACATAGGTAGAGGCCTCAGCCTAGCACTTTACCCTTCTTATATTTATATGTTCACTGTGTTGTTTTTTATATTGTGCTGAATAAATAAATACAATAAAATACAGACCTTCGACCGTGGTCATCTTGCCATTAAGTTAATGGCAGGGTGGCAACTAGCCGCAATTTGCCATTGTCAGCCCATACATCCAAACAGAAAAGTCCAATCTGATTGTATTAAATGATGTAAAACTCACCAACATTGCAGCTGTATGAAAAGCTTGAATTATCCTCTTTCAGACGTAGCATGTGGAAGGAACACGTTATTCCGACCAGTTCCTTTCCCCTCCATCTAGTTTACTAGTTTAGAGACCAGGATTAGAAAGCAAAGCAAAGGTTTTATGGTCAAGAATCATCAGGATCCTGAATGGCTTGATTCTAGGCTTAAATAATTTATATAATTATTTTGGTAAATCTCTATGGGAAAAATGAAGGGTCATTTTTTGCAGTGGAACCAGTGCCAATATCCAACTAGGTCCCGACCCTTACCTACACCCACACCCAAATGTTTTTTTTAATCTTTTCCTTATCTTTTTTTAAGAAAGTATAAGTAGTTACTTTAACAAAAAAAGTACACATTTGACTGAGCATCCTTTACTTGTAGGTGAGTGAGTACCTCAAGTACTGAGGTAGAGTACTTTGTCCACCACTGCAAACTGTAATTTACGTTTAACACCATAGGCTATTGCTTCTGTTGCTCCTGTGTGACCTTGATAGCTGCACAGAAAGAGTTAATATTCACGTAGGATTGATTTGCATACAAAGAAGGACAGGGGTTTCCCCTGGACACTCAGGAAGTACATTGTAGCTCTTTGACCTTTTTAAACAAGTTTTATCACATTCCACACATCACATCTCATCTGATGATCGCTGTAGTTAACTATAGATCAGTGCAGCGACGTAGAGTCTGTGGGGGCCACGGGGCCATGGCCCCCATGAAGAATCCTAGGGCCCCTTTGAGGATTGATCAAACTCTTCGGCTCTGGATCAGTGGTTCCCAAACCTTTTAGCCTGTGACCCAATAGAGGGATTTGGGCCTCCATCTTGCGCCACCCTTATCCCTTATACCTAAACGTATTTGCCATTTCTTACTATTTTTAAAATAGTTCAACTAGCCGATCTACATCGAGACATTGTGAGCTTGTACATCGGCTATTTGAACTTTTTTTTTAAAGGTTTTTATAGTAAAAAATGGCTAATTAGATGGGTTAAGGGGTGGCACAAGATATAGCCCTAGATGTTTGCCCCAAAATAGTGAAAATAGCAGATCTATAAGCTTGTAGATCGGCTATTATCACTATCTCTTAAACATTTGTTATTTTCATTCATAGAATGTTTGTTTTTGTTTTTAATTCATGAAAAATATAGTTTTTTTTTCATGTTTTTAAATATTAAAAACTAAATGTAGGAAACAAAAAATAAATGGACCCATAAAAAATGGGTTTGGGCTTTTACAGCTCTTTTACAGTTCTTTCTTTCTTTCTTTTTACTTACAATGGTGCAGACTTGCTCAGTTTATAAGTGCCATTACAGGTCGTGTTGAGGGAATATGCCGTAATATTGGAATCGGCCACCGTGGATGGTAACGCAAAGGCAAGCGTTGAACCGAGTGTAATCCTAGCAAACCCGTTGGCCTTCATCTCCAGATGAAGGCCACCCAGAGGTGGGTGGAGGTTGTTCCGAAAAATATTTTTCGGAATGGCAATGTTTCGGAATGGTGGGGTTTCAGAATGGTGGGGTTTCGGAATGGAGGGCTGTCCCCCAGATGAGGATGCTCTGCTGCATCATGAGATAGACGTCACCTCCACTGTTTCAATCATGGATGTTGTGTGAAATGCATAACATTCTCACTGCGGGTGCTGCTAGGATGAATGTCCCTCTGGGGGTCCTCCATGGGGATCAATAAGGGTTTATCTTATCTGTAGAAAGCGGATAGGAACACATTGAAGGGACAGGAACAAAGGCCAGACAGAGACACACTATCAACAACTCAACCACTGATGGCCACAAAACCTATTTTCTTGCTTTCAAATAATGTCGACGTCCCAATTAAGCTTCCTATGCTGACAAACAGCATTAATATTATCAATGCAATAATTCAATGCATGCATTTTAATGCACCGATATATGTATTATAGTATTGGTCGGAATTCAACAATCCCTGAAAACTGAAATAAACAATCCAACTCCTGCAAATTAATTTCAACAAAAATGATGATTAATGATGCGAAGCCTGCAGAGCTAGTTCAGGCAGGCAACTTGTGAGCGTGCCTACCTGATCAGGTGACTAGTCTCATGCACTCTTTACCTGATCAGAGCGGCTATTTAAACCTATCTGCCTACCTGCTCTTTCCTGGCTTCTCTCCCGCTGTGTGGTCGTGGATTGATTTGCATATACAAAGAAGAACAGGGGTTTCCCCTCCTCAACACTCAGGAATGACAGCTCTTTGGAAAGAGTACACATTTTATGAAAACAAGTTTCACCACAATCAAACAGACAGGCATTTAGCAGACGCTCTTAATCCAGACAGAGACTTACATTAAGCAAGAACAAAAAGGCATGTGTAATACCAACTTGTGCCAAACGGGGCGAGTGACACTTCTGTGAGTAACTTGTAGCACCTATATGGCACTATAGCAAAATCTGGACTAGTTATTGTGTAGGTTCGACTGCTGGAGCTATGGGGAGTGCTTAAATGAGACTCAGACACAAGGAGGTTAAATGATTGCCGGCAGTTATATTGAAAAACAATGAACAAACAAACATACAATATGGAAAACAAATAAATTGGTACCAACTCTTACAGTAAATAGTAATTGCTTGGCCACTTTCAATTCTCACAGTTCACTGTGTCTTTCTAATTTGGGTGCACCCTTCTAACTTGAATCCTCAGTTATCTCCTTTAAACCTTCAACTCAAGTTTTGTTTCTTTCCAGTTCAATCAATCAATCAAAATAGGACAATACAATTTACAAATATCCACCCTTTCAATAAGTAAGGAATTGACCACTCAGTCGCTGTTCTCCCAATGATGAACAAGGTAAGGTAAGTATGCAAAATCAGTATACGTGTTATGGTTCAGAGTTCCAAGGATAAACCATCCAGGTATGTATCAGTGTATGTGTCAAAGTTCCATATGGTTCCAAAACTGTAAGAATCAGAGTTCCAATTCCAGGGGAATGTATGTGCATGCGTGTGCATGAAGGGAGAGAGGGGGAATTGGGATTACTGCAGCTGAGAGTGGGGGAGTCTGCAGATTAGGCCTACCACACCGTAGAGTGCAGTAGTCTGTCTGTCCAGTGGTCACCAGCGTATGGGGGAATACTCGCTGTCACTCAATCTCTAGATCCTGGTGGGAAGCTCGCCATCTATTGGAATGGTCAACTGGAAAACGATCCAATCCAACAAAAAAAACCTGACCTGTCATCAGACAGGGTCAGAGAAATCTAATCAGTATCAAAGTATCAACTGTCTGTTGATTAGGTTTTAACTAGCCTGACCCAGAGCGAGACATTTCTCGTCTAGAGGGGCGGGTCGCGCCTCAGAAATGCGCGCACCCTGATTGGATCTCATCGATCTGTCCGTCACCCCCGGCCCCTCCTCTCCCCCCTAGTGCAGCGCTACGTCACATCATTTAGAGCGACGCCCACCCGGAAGGGTTGACTCCCACTTTTAGACTTGTTCAGCCCACGGCTTTTTCCAGGCTTTCATCTTTCGCGCAGACGAAATGAAAGCCTGGCTATCGAGGCTAGGTTTTAACCATGAAATATGCATTACATGAACTTTTAATAATTTAAAACAAATGAAATACTGTATGCAACACTGTGCATTTTTAACCTTTGTACATACTTTTTCACATTATGTATTTTGAACATCAGTACACTTGTATGAAGTGCATCATGAAATGGATTACATCCATTTAGTAAACAAACATAAACTTCTTCTTAGTAGTATTAATTACACTCTCAAAGTGTTCACTTGCAAAGTGCAAAAATAACAACAATATCCCTTCATTGAAATTAAATGAACTGTGTCACCGATTCTGTGTGAAACAGGCTGGGCACAAACAATGCAATGGCTGCCCCAGTGAATCCACAATGGTTTCTTGAAATAAACAATACCACTCATCAATAATAACCAAAGTAACTTCAAATTATTTGTTACTCTTAAATTTACTCATAAGATGTGATGAGTTAGTTAGCTTGCTTCGCTGTGGTTTGTACTCATAAAAGTAAACTCTTCTAGAATCACATTTTTCCTTAGCCCTCCAAGTAGCCCCTTTCGGGACCCTCCATAAATCTTTTCTGAAATTTTGATGAGTTTTATGTAGGGTCCCTGGTCATAACTATATTTTCGTATGGGAATTCTGGAACGCGGACATTCATATTCTTATTCATATACGGTAGGCCGTCAAACGCAGCAGATTCGGTCTTAGAGAGCATGTTTATCATCCGCGTTCCAGAATTCCCATACGAAAATATAGTCATGAACAGGGACCCTACATAAAACTCATCAAAATTTCAGAAAAGCTTTATGTAGGGTTCCGAGAGGGGCTAATTTTTCCTCTCTCTGTTCTGTGCTCTTCTCATGTGCTGTGCACTGCTGTTTGGCTTTTTTTCTGTCTCTAACCTCAACAGCTGAACTGACTCAGTTCAATTGGGCTTGATTAGTGCAGCACTGCAGGTAGAAGCTAATCACTGCTTCAACAGGTTGCTGTGTGGCTGGAACAGCATATCAGCCAGGCCTAAACTGACTGCTGATTGGTGGAACCACATGTCACTCTGTCTCTGATATCTAGTGATTTTTAGATAGCTTAACAAATCTCTGCACCACTCAGTGGTTAGGTTTTAGACAGGGTCACTAAACATAGTAACTTTAGATTTAGTTCTTAGGCAAAAGCACACATATAAGGCAACTGTAGCTTGTCTCTATATGTTATCCACTAAATCATGTGTGTTACACATGGGAATACATAACATATAAAATGCATTTATCATGAAACATGCGTAAGCTCGAACGTAACTAGAACATATCTATATAATGACACTATACATATAAACTATACATATATACTATACTATGCTATACATTATGTACTATGAAGTGCTATGACTACATATAATGCAATTATTGTGCGGTCTACATGACATGCTATAAGTCTGTTTCAAATGCTATCTAAGTCTAAAAAGTGCTATCTAAGGGGGTAGGGTAAGTGCTATGGGCCATGATGGAGTCTGAAATGGTGGGTTTTCAGACTACGGCGGAAGATTGGGAGTGATGCTCCAGTTCTGATTGCAACGGGAAGTGCATTCCACAGTTTTGGGGCCAGAAGGGAGAAGAGTTTGGGACGTGTGGAGTGTGATGTGAGTTTTGAGCGATATCTGACTGTCCAGGACAACACCAAGGTTCCTGGCTGTTGGGACAGATGTTACC
>NC_139703.1:28114713-28129713 GCF_964188405.1 Protomyctophum parallelum | reverse complement strand
GGTGTGTGTTTTGGCTTGGTCTGAGTTAAGTTTCACTAAGACTATAAGTGCGATGTCATGAGCTACTTATGGCTTGGCCTATAATTATAATGATCACAAAACAGATGCTATATGCCATTTTGGAAATAACTATTCCTATACTCCCGCGCCCCTTCCCTACTTCCTTCATAGGTGTTAACGATACTATTTGTGGGCTCGACAACAACAAAACATCATATGGTGTCCCAGTGTGCAAGTGTTTGGGAAAGAATGTATCTGCGTTACATTCTCTATTGTAGTTATACAGGACTTGTAGCGTTCAGCCTACAGCATTTTAAATCACAATTCAACCCGGTTTCGGGTCTCTCAACATCACACCCCTCACTCAGGCGACCCAGCCGGGGTGATCAAGTCCTGACTTACGTCCCAGTAGCTACCCTCAATCAGTCCCACTAGGGCAAAACCAGGGCCACACAATCCGTTGGAACTACTCCAGAACTACTCTGCCAGGGCTGGGAGGTACACTTCTGGCGCATGGAAGGACTAGGCTCTGTGGGTTGTCTCCTGTCCGGGCCCCTCCTACGTCTCACTAGGTCCCCTCCTGCTCTCACCAGGCCCAGGACCAGAGTCCCAGCACCAGTCAGTTAATTCAGGAGTGGTGGGCAATGGTTCCGCAGGGCACTGGTGCTGCGGCTCCGCTTGCTGCTTGCATGGCCCTCCTAAAGGCCTCACAGAGGGTTGTTGGGCTTCCTCCTGGAGGACACCGGCTGGGGCGCTAACCCATACTGCTCACCCGGGTGCCGTCTACATTCCGGCTGTCACCCGTCTCTCCGGTGGTCACCAGACTATACCTGGTTGTCACATAGTCTATTCCTATGAGTCACTATAAATAGAATAACTACTGTATAACTAAAAATACATCGCATGGATGCATCTGGAATGTATCCTCAGTGATGTATCCCAAGGTCATCGGGGTTTCGGGTCTCTCTATCTATTACATTTGTTCATATTACCCAGCACTACTGTAGGTTGATGATACAGTGAATGTCACATACTAAATTGGGTCTTAAGTCCACTCAGAATGTCAAAACTTCATGTCAAATATTAAATTATAAGCGTTAGTCTTAGAACTAGAGTTAAGAGCCATTCACACTGAGCACTATAACTATAACTATAAAAATATAGTTTTAAAAATCAAGTAAAGTGTGAAGTCAAAGAGTTCACACCAACTATAAAATGGCGAACGATATCATTATATCTTTATAGTTATAGTGCGCATTGTGAGTGGCACTTTAGTCCAGATACATTTTAATTGGCTGCATTTAATGTTGGTGCCCTCTTGTATGGCAATACCCTTCAATCAGTTTTAGAATTGATTTTAAGCCATACTATATTTGACTGTAAAAAGTTATGATGATTGATTCGGTAAAATCACTTTGTAATACAGTATGTCTTAAGTGATAGTAAATGAGGGCCCTTTCACCTGTTGCTGAGGGTTGAATAAAGGTCTTAGGAGGTCTGTGAATGACGTTGACTGTGTGTGCGTGCACGTGTGAGTGTAAAAAGTTAAAAACAATATATTGTATTCTTATCACCACACATGACGGCCTTCATGTCCTTCTTTCACCATCATCAGGCCTCAAGGATTGCCTAAAGGTGTCCCTTTTGCGAACCCGTCTCTTTGAAGAGTTTGTCTTTACACCCATTATGCCATCACACTGTCTGACTGACTTGAAGTCATTAGCTTTTGTCAATCCACTGATGATGCTGCTATTGTCAGTCACTCACTGACAAATGCTTTCCGATGAGTATTTCAGTTCTTGCCAGAATGATGCAACTGTTTCCATTGTGTGTGTTCATTCATACACAGAAGAACAAAGCACATGCACACACACTCCAGGCCTACGCAACACCTGCAGTTGATGGCTAAGCCTTCAGGATGCACATTGAAAAGTATAGTAATGTGCACTTTAACCAATGTCTAAAATCTAAATCCTAACAGTTTTCTGAAAAACTTATTCAGGGACCCCCAGAAGCAAAGATAAAAAATGTAGTTAAAAGGTTTTGCTTTAAGAAATATTAAATATTCAAGATTTTTCTAAAAATAGCAGATCTACAAGTTCATAGCACTGCAGGTTAAAAGGATTGTGACACTGATGCCATCCCGGTTATAATGGGTTCATCATGAATCGGTCTTTGGACAAGATTGGTACATGTCTGTTTTGTTGGAACAGTATTTATATATAACAGTATAACCGGGAAGGCATCTGTGTCACAATCCTTTTAACCATATTATATCTGCTATTAAAAAAAAAGAAAAAAGATAATATATCCAAGTTCATAGCGCGTCACTTGCTATGAACTATGAACTTGTAGATCTGCTATTTATTTTAAAATCTTGACAATGTTTGAATATTTATATTTCTTAAAGCAAAACCTTTTAACTCAATTTCTTTGTTGGCATGCATGGGGGCAAGACACCACCATACTCTGACTCCTAGTGGGGAGGAGTAGTGAGGATACTGGACCTACTGTACTGTATGAGGGTTTTCCAGGGGTTCTCCAGCTAAATTATTTCTAGTTAGGAATCAAAAGGTTCCTTTTCTGGGTCCTAACACGCAATCATTTAGCTGGGGACTTCTGGGTCCGTAATAAATGAAACTAGAAAAAGTGCCCTTCCGGGCACAGGTCTCCACCAGGTTATCCACAGATCCGTGCAGTTAGAGGTAAAAACACTTTTGGGCCAGTTATAGCGCCACCTTGAGGCTGAGTTGAAATTGTTCATGTGGCATTTTGTCCTCGGCCTAGTGGGAATGTGGGTGCACAATTTCACGGAAATCACGCGATGTGTTCATGATTTGCAGCATTTTGTTTGAAACTGAGCACTCCTGTGAACTTTGGAAGCCAATCTTAACCAATCAGGATGGAGTCTGATAAATCTGAAAGACCCGTTTCGTTGAATGGCTCTAGAGAGACTGTGTACCAATTTGCGTGATGTTTGGACAAAATCTGTAGGTGTACTGTGCAAAAACTTGTTTTGCACAAAGCGGTCTCCTGGTGGCGCTATAACAGGCCGTTCTGGAAAGTTTGGGGCAGAGGTTCATGGTTGGCATCCAGGGAGTGTGTGTGCAAAATATGGCATCGAAAAACTTGTTTTGCACAAAGCGGCCTCCTGGTGGCGCTATAACAGGCCGTTCTGGAAAGTTTGGGGCAGAGGTTCATGGTTGCCATCCAGGGAGTGTGTGTGCAAAATTTGGCATCGACCGGGTTAACGGTGGCTGAGATTAGCTGTTCACGGACACACGGACGGACGGACGGACGGAGTGCAAAACATACTCTCCCCATGCCTTCGGCTGGTGGAGACAAAAAAGCAATTCATTACGCATATAAAAAGCTTTGATTGAGCAAAAGAAAACACCAGCAGCAGCATCTTGTTGACAACATAGCCCCAAAGGGCCTCACTCCATAGAACACGGTCCAGCCCTCTCCAGCATGTCCTATATGATGTCCTCCTCAGTCCTAAGAACTCCCTGACTGTGTATTAGCTCCTTTTAACCATTTTATACAGATGGTTAGACATTTTACACAGAAAGAGTGGGAGTCATACTCAAACTCAGAGTAATATCGCTTCTTTATAGTATAAAGAATGAGTGCAAGATAGCAGATGTTTCTACAATGATGAGCCACGATAGTGCTGAAAGGCCGAATGAATGCGTTGGTTAAGATCTTCCTTATTGAACCTACGCTAAAAGCTACATTTTAATTATGACACCACACTCAAATGTAATGACTGACAGACAGACAGACAGACAGACAGACAGACAGACAGACAGACAGACTGGAACACAGCCAGTGAGCTTATCTCCGTTGTCGGGCAGAGGTGACCTCTTATCTCCATTACTATAGTCATGTTCTTCCCCTGAAATCAACATTCTACGTGGTCACACCACAGCTTCACACACCAAAGCATCAAAAGTAGCGCAAAGCGCCACATTCGGAGCTTGTAGATCCGCAACCTTTGCTACATTGTAATGTGAATAACGGGAAGTAAGTTTCGGGGCGTACGGCGAGGTTTCTGGAACAATAACACAGCAGCGAGTCCTGGAAGTCACACAAACATACACGATGCAATGCAATATAACTGTACAAACAAAATGGTAACCATGGCAATGAATGGTGTCTGTTTCCTGTTTCTGCACAAGGTACCTCCCGAGAGCACTTCAAGTCAAGGGACTGGTTTCAGAAAGGGCCAATGTCTCAGCATCAAGGCTTGGATTGGGGGTCAGTCCCTGCCACATACTAGCATCATGTCCAGGGGGTGTACTTGTACATCAAGCTGCCTCACTCTCGGGGGCACGGTGGCACAGTTGGTAGTGCTGTCGCCTCATAGCTAGAAGGTCCTGGGTTCGATTCCCGCTCGGGGCGCTGTGGGTGCTGGCGGCGTGTTTCCTCCTCCGCGTCAGACTCATCAGTGCCCATACCCGAAGGTGGGGTTGGCGAAAGGGCCTTTCTGTGTGGAGTTTGCATGTTCTCCCCGTGTCACCTAGGGTAGGTACCCTCACAAAAACATGCAGTATTAATCCTGGTCTCTAAACTGCCTCCCCCTGGCCAGCCGGGGCGCCTGATGGAGGGGAAAGGAACTGGTTGGAATAACGTGTTCCTTCCACGCGCTACGTCCAACCAGGGAAACTCCCCCCTGTCAGGTGTAAAGGAGCAACTTGGACACTCAAGCATGAAGCATGAGTTCAAGTCCGTTGCTCTGCCCAGGTTGGCGGAGGGTGTGTAGAGCCCAGGATCACATTATTAGATGATTGACACCGGGGTGAAAAATGGGTTACAAAATCGTGGGATAAAAAAAATATATAAAAAAAAGCTGCCTCACTCTACAGAAACAGGAGATAGGCTCCTGCCCTATGGGCCTCATGGCTCAGCAAGGCTACTTACTTACTAAAATCAGTCAATAAATCAATGCTCCAAAATAAGAGGAATGCACACAAAGACAAATCATTATCCTCTCACCCAAACTCTGTCAGGGGGTTCCAGGTTATCCTTTGTTCCTTTGTTGTCGTCTGTTTCAGTCCATATTTAATATCAACCTTCACAATATGTATATCCAACATAATTATCTGTATGTTTCCCTCCTTAGGACACAGTAGTTTATGGCGATATACATTTATATAAAGCACTGATATGAATTAACAGTAGGTTGGAAAGAGCTGTTGAACAGCTGTTGATGACCAAACACATGCTCTGATCACTTCCTGGATCCACTTCCTGGAACTTTTATGCACTTCCCCCTGGCATTTCCTGTTCCTCATCACAACACTTCCTGGAACTGTAGTTTGTGTAGATTTTCATCTTACACTGAGATTAAATTCCCATTGACAATGAATGGAGAATTTACGTAATTTATGTAAGTGTCAGAGTTTGGAAGCGCTCGTTATCAATAAAGCAACCTCATGCTGCCACCTGCATTATGTGCAAATTCAAAACAGGTAGTATGCATGGGCCATTGAGTGATATAGGCTACAACAAGCACTTCCAAACTGAATTGAAAGAGGATAAGCCAAGCTTTTCTGCAATGTTGGTGAGTTTGACGTTGTTTAATACAACTAGACCTGTACGTGCCCGTCGGCCTACTTGGGAACGATGCAACTTGGAAATTGCATATAGGTGAAGGGATTTAGGCTGATTAGGCCCACTGGCAGAGCCTGACCAGAGCCTTTTGTGGTGGTTCTGGAGAACCGTGGGTCCGACAGACTCGATACCGGGCACTGCACTCCCTGCGGCGGTGTGGAACGCGTGTGTTGAATTTGAAGTCGGTGGGGCAAACGTTTCTCGAGTTACGTGCATCACACAGACACACAAAGTCGCATTTATAGTAGGATTAGATAGGACCTTTCTGTTTGGATGAATGGGCTGCCTGTCTATAGAGCACCGAAGTCCTGACGTAACTCGCTCATCCCCTCGATTCCCCATGTTCACGGAAGTAATTTCTCTATGGAGAATAACATGGGCTCATCTTAAAATCGTTTCATATAAGCGTTGTGGTCCAAAAATAAACAAGCGTTATTGTCAGGTGTCTCTGTATCGTTTGTGCCTCATATGATACAGTCGATCTGTTTCTAGTGAAAATGTAACTAATTCAATAGCAGTAACAATATGTTTTCTCTCAGTCAGTTGATTCTTCATATCCATATGAGTGAATCGCCCGGTTGTGACATGTTTATTTTTCTGTTAACAGTTCTTATATGAGGCGATCTAAAATCCCCCTATGGGGATTACAATGCAAATAAAATAGGATTCAGATTCCTATTCAAAATAGGATTCACACCATCAGTGATCAGGGACTCCAGTATACCCCCCCCCCCCCCCTCACAAAGTGTATACTCTACTGGCGTAGGGGAAAACATTATTGAGGTTAAAGCAGTCCAGCTGTCCAGGAGCAACGTTACAAAGTTTCACACATTTGGTTCAAAGTACCAAATGTGAAATCCTTCCCGCATTCTGAGTCATGGCAGGCCCAGAGTATGGCCTCGGCTCCAAGCCAGCAGGAGCTGTGCGTGTGCGTGTGCGCGTGCCTGTGCGTGCGCAAATATATCAATTAGTGAAGAAATAAATAGGTTTTGAGCTGTGCTTTAAAGCCAATTCTACAGAGGCTGCCATTGTCTGGGGATGGTAGCCTGTACCTGCCAACCAGCGCTGCGCCGGCAAACAAAATTTGATGACAAACTTTGACTGTACACTGTGCTGTTTCCATTTATGTCTAATAATATTAACGTATTAGAATTTACAATGTAGACATTTATCAGATATGCTCTCAATCCAGAGCGACTAACATCATACAGTCATCAAAGGATCATAATTTAAGTAAGCTCAGAACCTAACATCTGTCTTACAGTATAGAATATCTGTGTACAATGAAGCTACACTATAGGATGCTATGTCTACTATACTATGCTATCTACAGTAAATGAGATGAAACATTTCAGATGACAAAAATATGACTAAAACTGTGCTTCAGAATCAATGGTGCTTCTATGACATGTTCTTCACCCAGCTGGCACTGCTGGATTAGTCTGTAACAAGTTGTTCAGAGATATGCATGGCGTTCCCTCTCTCTCTGCTCTGATGGGAGTCAAGGTCACAGGTTGTGTGTGCGTGGGTGCGTTGGTGCGTGCGTGCGTGTTTAGTTTTTTACTTAAAAATTTGTGAGGTTGTAATTGAACGTGTATATGAATACAAATTCTTGGATATCACAATAGATAATAGACTCTGCTGGAAATCACACATAGATAAGACTAAAACAAAAATATCTAAATCGATTGCTATACTAAATAAAATTAAACACTTAGTAAACAAAAATTCACTTCACATACTGTACTGCTCCCTCATACTCCCATACTTAACCTATTGTGTGGAAGTATGGGGGAACACCTATAAAACCAATATAAACCCAATTTACATGCTACAGAAAAAAGCAATAAGAATTGTTAATCAAAGCGACTACCTCTCACCAACCAACCCACTTTTCATGAACTCAAATACTCTCAAATTAAATGATCTAGTGGACCTAAACACTGCAGTTATCATGTACAAAGCACACAACAAATTACTCCCTCCCTGCATGCAGGAGCTATTTGAACCTAGAGAGTCCCAATATCCACTCAGGGGGGTGTCCCAATTAAAAAAAAATATGCTTCAGGACAAACACAAAAGGTAGATGCCTATCTGTAACCAGGGGCAACCTGTGGAACAACTTAGATAGCGAATTAAAATTGTGCTCAACGATCACTAAATTCAAAAAGTTGTTCAAAAATACGGTACTAAATAAATACAAATTAATATTATGAAACCTATGTATATAACTATGTATATATGTGGGGGTATAAATAAATATATATACCTAGAACCATGCAGCTTTGCGGCCTAGTAGCCGCAGAGTATGGCTGTACGGCCCAATCATGTGTGTCCCTGTGTAGGCCTGCCTCATATCCTGTGGTCAAATAGCCACATGGTATGAGGCAGTGAATACATATCTCCCCAGTTCCCTTGTGTCTTTTTACAGTCTATGGTCTTACCCTTGTGATTTTTGTTAGATATCCTTGTTTTTGTTTTGTCCTTCTTATTTAATAACATCTGTTTGTTTTGTTTGCTTTACTGTTTTGAGTTTTTTTGTTTGTTTTTGTCTTCTTCCTTTCTTATTATTATTATATATATTATTATTATAATTATTATTATTACTATTATTATTATTATTATTATTACATAGGCCAAATCTAGTCACTTTTTTACATGGGTTTATCAAAAGGTGAACCCTAGGGTGCCTCAGAATACTTTGAATTCATCACTTCAGTTAACCCATTGAGACCTGAGACCAGATTCTACAAAATGTCTACAAATGAAATGAAAGCTTTGATGCAGAGTTCAAAAGAATCAAATAATTCATGTGTATCACCTTAATCGTGAAAAGCAACAGTTTTGGACATGACATCATGGCAGTGTGTTTGAACAACACACCTGCGAATGTGTCACGACCAATCAAATTATGCCAGCGATGAAAACAACCTATTTTGAGCACATAAAAAGAGCACACAACCCAACATAAGGCAACACACCGCCGACACACACCCTTCTAGAAGATCCCGAACCATCTCCACGGACACAGAGACCACCTCTGGCTGACATGCTGCTGATGATTTCTCAACTCCCGTGCTTGCTGGGCCTAATGGCACTAGGTAATAGAATTGTTCTTGTAGATCAGCTATTTTCACAACATGTATCTCTGTGGAACCGAGTCAAACTAAATGAAATGCGTGGGATTCCAAGTGCTTGTCAGATCTGGACCCCCAGTTCAAATGTATGATTATTTTATGTTTGTTTGGCCAAAAAAATGGTTCTTCTATTACTCATTTGGCATCCTTCTTTCTCTGTGTGTGTGTGTGTGTGTGTGTGTGTGTGTGTGTGTGTGTGTGTGTGTGTGTGTATGTGTGTTAGGCACCGTGCACGCCAGTCCCTCCGCTGAGCTGAAGCTGGAGCGTGGGAGCTGTCCACTGCCCTGGTTCCACTTCAACGGTCGCTGCTACAGGTTCATACCTTCAAAGCTGACCTGGAACGACGCAGAGAAGAACTGCCAGGATCTAGGTGCGAACTTGGTGTCCATCCACAGCGCGCGGGAGGACGCCTTCGTCCTGGTGTTGATCCGGGCTAACCCAGAGCCAGAGATGACCTGGATTGGACTGAATGACAGAGTGGTGGAGGACAGATGGATGTGGTCTGTTGATTGTTCTGATGTGCGTTACACTGGGTGGCATAGCGGTCAGCCAAATCATTGTGAATGTGAATGGCCAAACTGTGTGGTGACAAACTGTTTGGATGGGGGGTGGTGCGACGACCCTTGTTCTGACAAATATCCTTCTGTGTGTGTACTTCGTGCATATTAAACATGTCCTTGTTGAGTGGAACGTGTGATTCAACTGATTCAAGCTTTGACTTGTACTGAGTCTCCACAATAAAAGAGCATGAAATAAATATAATCCATGTGTTTATTATTATTATTATTATTATTATTATTATGTGTTTACTGGTGCCGTCATTTTAGAGTGTCTCCATTGTGTAGTAAAAGTACAAAAGTATCTGCATCAAAATGTACTTCTGATCCATTCTGATTCATACGAGGTTTCCACTGGACACACACTGGTCTGATTAAACCCATTCTGACCTGAGATCAGATTAAATCTTCGATTTTTCAAAAATAGCAGACCTACAAGCTCATATCTCGCCACTCGGTTGCGCGATATGAGCTTGTAGATCTGCTATTTTTCAATAGATAAAGCATAACATAAATAGATAAAGCATAACACCAAAAATGGGTGCCCGGTCAGAATGGGTTAAAGCACTAAAAGTATTAGGCTACTCATATTGCAGAATGTGTACAAAATCTTTAGAAAATAGCTGATCTACAAGCTATTTTCAAATGGCCAAAATCTATAGGGCTGAAGAGGTTAATGTGTAATAATAATAATAATAATAATAACTAGTAACTAGTAACTAAAGTTGTCAAATAAATGTAGTGGAGTAAAAGTACACATTTTGGAACTGAAATGTAGTAGAGTAGAAGTAAAAGTATTGGAAATTGGAAATACTTTACAAATACCTCAAAATTAAATGTACTTTAGTTACTTTACACCACTGGTTATATATTAAACTCTATTATTATTATTAATGATGGACAAAGTATACTTTAAGTTAATTATTTATCACAATGAAAACTACATGTTCAAGTCATCAGAGCAGTAGGCCTAGTGCAGGTGGACCATATTTATTATAAAATATGAAAACACACTATAGGTCCTCAGACCTACTGTATGAATGAATTCATGATTTAAAAAAAGTGCCCTTCCGGGCACAGGTCTCCACCAGGTTATCCACAGATCCGTGCAGCTAGAGGTAAAAACACTTTTCGGCCAGTTATAGCGCCACCTTGAGGCTGAGTTGAAATTGTTCATGTGGCATATCGTCCTCGGCCTAGTGGGAATGTGGGTGCACAATTTCACGGAAATCACGCGATGTGTTCATGATTTGCAGCATTTTGTTTGAAACTGAGCACTCCTGTGAACTTTGGAAGCCAATCTTAACCAATCAGGATGGAGTCTGATAAATCTGAAAGACCCGTTTGGTTGAATGGCTCTAGAGAGACTGTGTACCAATTTGCGTGATGTTTGGACAAAATCTGTAGGTGTACTGTGCAAAAACTTGTTTTGCACAAAGCGGCCTCCTGGTGGCGCTATAACAGGCCGTTCTGGAAAGTTTGGGGCAGAGGTTCATCGTTGGCATCCAGGGAGTGTGTGTGCAAAATATGGCATCGACCGGGTTAACGGTGGCCGAGATTAGCTGTTCACGGACACACGGACACACGGACACACGGACGGACACACGGACACGCGGACGGACGGAGTGCAAAACATACTCTCCCCACATGCCTTCGGCCTGGTGGAGACAATGAACACTGGAGATTTGCAATGCAGATTGAAGTGCCAGATATCAATCAATTCTTTTTTTTTTTTTTGCCTAATGCCTATTAAACTGGGGGTTCTTGAAATAAAAAAGGTGGAGAATCACTGTCAAATACAGACTTAAAAAGAATGATCTTCATGCTGTCCTATCTCAGTTGTGCTTCTACTGTACAGTATGTGGCCACCTCTCCCTCCCTTTTTGTGTTGATCTGCGTCATTTCCAGTAAGAGGGTCAATGGCGGGGTGATTATTATGTGAAGATAACAGCCACCACACCTCGGCCATGACTTTTAACAGTGCCTCAGGGGCCATTTTATTGCGGCATGTTGCTGCTTTATGGCATTTGCCAGGAACCATGTCGCCCAATCCATACTTTATGACTTTTGGATCCAAGTTAGCGCTTTGCCATTGATCCATTTATGAGGTGATCTCTAGAGGTTACGGACGGCACTTGAAACACAAAAACCCTGGCTAAAATTCAAGTAGACATTCTGGGGCAAGGATTTTAAACACCTAAGGCGGATAAAATGGCCAAATTTACAGCGATGCCAACCATACACAGCTCTCCAACCTTTTTTAAGTGTAAGAGTAAACTATATGAGTAGCCTACTTTACTTCAGAATTAGTATTTTGGGATACTTATGAATTAATCACTTGAGCCCTATTTACAAGCTACTGTAACAATGTGTTGCACTGCGATGCATCGTGTGCGGGACACATTGTGAGCTTATCTGCTATTTTCAGGCCTATTATCTTTGAAGATTTATGGAAATATAGTGTTTTAGTTTTGATTTTTGCAGGGGGGTGGGGGGGTTATAAATGAGGTTATAAATGTCAATAAAGCGATGTATTGATGCTAAAAAGAAAATGTACTTTGTAATGTTTACTTTTGAATACTTTTTAAAAGCATGCACTAAATACTTCAACTCAAGTACAAATTTGACAGAGTAACTTTCACTTTGTAATATTTGACCAGGAGTATACTTTGTTTGACTCTGTACTCGGGTCCAAGCAGGTACCGGACCGAACATGCTTGGGTTCCGCCGGGTACCCATTAAAATAATTCAATTTCCACGTCTGGTGCAGGGGGGCAGTCAGCCAGATATTTCGTGAAGCCTCATTTGAAATCGGTAGTTCATATAATGGCCTGTTGTGGCGCTGGACTGGACCCAAAAAGCCCCATAGCTCCATAGAGGCCCATGTATTTTGGCCCAACTTCACCTAGACTGTATTACCTTAATAAACATGGTCATGAATACTTTCTTCTTCCAGTCACTAGTTTAAAGTCTCATTTCTAATGTCATAATATTCTTTTTGGAAAATTATGGTCCCATTAATTAAAATAATGACCATAAAGTCGCGTATGTTCTGAGGGGCGTGGCTACCATTACCGTCTATGATCGGGATTCCCCTCCCACTCAAGAGTCTTCTCCTCCCACTCGAGTCAAAATAAAAACCAACGGAGAAGAAGGGGGGAAGTCCCGCCTCGTTGTCTGGGCAGCCAATGGCCAGCTGGACCCAAACGGAGCCAGCCAATGGCCAGCTGGTCCAAAACGGATCTAGAAAGATGGCGATTTACATGCAAGGGATTTCAGGCTTCATTTTACGTTCATGTTAGACCCGGGGAACGCTTTGTCCATATTTTTTACAGTCTATGGTCTGGTGTTGAGAATTTTATCCACCACTGCGGTTTTGACCTGCATGGAATCTTCATGGAGGACAATTACACATCTCAGAGTTACATCAGCAGTGAGGACTTTACGGTGTAGCAGCCTATGCTGTTTGAAGTAACACGTGAGAAAAGCCAATGACAGACGTCCGGAATTGCAGCATATACAGTAGGGTGTAACTTTAACACATGCCGTCATGACCAGAGTAAATACACCTGTACAGTAAACAAATAAATGGTCAGATAAGGGAAATGGTCACTAGTCCTGTTAAGAGATGGGATGTGCATTGCTATTTTTAGATTCCGTTTTTTAAACCGAAAGATAACACCAAGTTCAGGTGCACTACTTTAAATTGGGCGAGATTCAATTTAATTCATGAAAATTATTTCCCATTTTTTTGGGAATGTTTTTTGAAAAAATGTCAAAACATAAAGGGGCCTGTAAAAATGTGTCCACGACCCACATATGGGTGTCTATAGATTAGCAAAAGAGCAAGGGGGTAGGCCTACTTAATTTACATAACTGACTACGTAGTTAAATAAAGTCCACTCTTCATCAGAAAACCAAAAGTCTAGAGCGCAATCGTTCAACCGACCTTATGTACTCTTTGAAACAACGGACCGCTTGTTCTCAACAAAGAGAGGGCGATGTACTTTTCCAAAAGAGAAGCGGGGGCACTATGGCTATTTTATGGTACTGTTTATAGCTTCACTAGACTAGAGGAGGGAGCGGATGTCAATGTGGGTTAATCGTTCAGTCTGCCGCCCGTCTTGTTTGTTATCAAAAGCAGTGAGCCCGCTAGCTAGTGCGTGCGTGGGGCTCTAATGATGGTAATGTTGGTCGGTTGGTCACTTCAAACCATGTAGAGGCGCGCTGCTATCAGAGCTTTGAGTCTTATTATTGCAATAATTTGCTGCCCTTTGTTGGTATACTTGTTCTATTTTATTGAAAACATGTTAGCTGGTTTGTGTTTAAATCAATCAATAGCTGATTCACACTACCTTAAGGGTCATTTAGTTTCATGCTGGTTTCGGACATCGAAAATCGCTCTGCCCGCAATGCATTGTCAGCTTGTAGATCTGCTATTTCTGGTGCACAATACTTGCAACACGTTTATAGTCATTTTATAGTCCTAGTGTACTCCATGAAGATGGCTGTGACCATTGAGGTTACAGGGTTCAAACATCAGATCAGTTATGATGACTTTCCCGGCAGTCTGATAACCGTGGCCTGGATGAACAAGCGTAACATGGAAGGGTGCAGCATAATGATCTTCTTGAGAAACCGTTATCATTGTCTGGCTATACGTCAGATGTGGGGAAATTATGGAGATAAGCTAGTGACACGTGACGCAACACAACTAACTATAGGCATGCCAGCGATTGTCCGTCAATTGACTAAAGGCAAACATGGGGTTGTATATTTGCTCTGTCTCTGAAGAGGTGTAGAGCATGGTCACTGCATTTATGTATAATTATTATTTTATTATATTATTTATTATTATGATTTCTGATTCACTTTGATAGTGTTGTAGTATAAAATGTGCCAGCGAAACCTGGCTTGAGGGAGGTTTGAAGAGAAACAAACAAACAAAATAAATAAAACAATACATTTCTGTAGTTGATAAGTGGACGAAAAGAACAAGAAAGACACTTTTTGCTATAGTTTTTATATCATACACCATTCTGATTGGCGGTGATACTGCCTTCCATTTGCGGGTGCACTGGGGCTCATTTATTTGACCACAGCAAAAATCATGAACCGGCGTACAGAGACTTTGCACATTTATAGTAGTATAGTATATTATTATTATTATTGTAGTTAGCTAGCCGCAATTTGTATATGAATTGGTTCAATGACCAACCATGGTGAAATATTAGCGTGCGTGCGTGCGTGCATGCGTGCGTGCGTGCGTGCATGCATGCGTGCGCGCGTCTGTCCATGCGTATGCGTGTGCGTGCGTAAGTCTGTGTGTGTGTGTGTGCGTGCGTCTGTCTGTCAGTGTGTGTGAACTCTGTTCACATGGAGAAAATGAAAGTTCAGAAGGGTTAGCTTAATAAGTGACTCCAGTGGATGGCCCTCTCTCTCCCTATGCCTGCCTCTTGTTATCAAAGGCAAAAAGAAAACACTGAGATCATATCCATGAAAAGTCCGGCCCCTCCCCTCTGTGTCTATTTACTGGCAAAGACCATAAGGTTTCCAGTTAACTACGTGCTACAATCACTTTTGGCATGTGGCCAAATCTACCTGTTCAGCAGGTATGTTGATCTAGTGGGAAGGTGTGTAATAGACTTTGTCACCCCATTGTGTGTGTGTGTGTGTGTGTGTGTGTGTGT